>NC_041387.1:190966241-190966788 GCF_002162155.2 Triticum dicoccoides | reverse complement strand
CAAACCTCTCACTCGGGGGCTTAGCTGCAGCCCAGTGCTCGCCTAAGATATAAAAAATCCTACCGAGTGAAGAGCAAACCTCTCACTCGGGGGCTTAGCTGCAGCCCAGTGTTCGCCTAAGATATAAAAATCCTACCGAGTGAAGAGCAAACCTCTCACTCGGGGGCTTAGCTGCAGCCCAGTGCTCGCCTAAGATATAGAAATCCTGCCGAGTGAAGAGCAAACCTCTCACTCGGGAGGCTTAGCTGCAGCCCAGCGCTCGCCTAAGTGGATTAAGGAATAAGTCGACTGCAGTGAGCGTCTTGCTTTGAACCTGCAAAAGACATTTCGAGCCAAAAGCAATCATATTCAAACACCAAATTCAAGTTCAGATCGATACCTAAAGGAACCGAAAGTGCTCAGGCGCTAAGCCTGTTAAGGTTTATCGGTTACAACTCCACTCGGCATACCGAGGCAAATTTAAAGCGTCGAGCTTAGAAGAAGTTTTTTACCCCTCCTGTGGAGGGCTGGAAGGTGCAACAAACTCATCAAGATCAATTCCATCTGC
>NC_041387.1:190948103-190966231 GCF_002162155.2 Triticum dicoccoides | reverse complement strand
GGCTTAGCTGCAGTCCAAGTACTCGCCTAAGTTATCAAAATCCTACCGAGTGGTAAGCCAGACTTCCACTCGGAGGCTTAGCTGCAGTCCAAGTACTCGCCTAAGTTATAAAAATCCTACCGAGTGAAGAGCAAACCTCTCACTCGGGGGCTTAGTTGCAGCCCAGTGCTCGCCTAAGATATAAAAAATCCTACCGAGTGAAGAGCAAACCTCTCACTCGGGGGCTTAGCTGCAGCCCAGTGTTCGCCTAAGATATAAAAATCCTACCGAGTGAAGAGCAAACCTCTCACTCGGGGGCTTAGCTGCAGCCCAGTGCTCGCCTAAGATATAAAAATCCTACCGAGTGAAGAGCAAACCTCTCACTCGGGGGCTTAGCTGCAGCCCAGTGCTCGCCTAAGATATAAAAATCCTACCGAGTGAAGAGCAAACCTCTCACTCGGGGGCTTAGCTGCAGCCCAGTGCTCGCCTAAGTGGATTAAGGAATAAGTCGACTGCGGTGAGCGTCTCGTTTGAACCTGCAAAAGACATTTCAAGCCAAAAGCAATCATATTCAAACATCAAATTCAAGTTCGGAACGACACCTAAAGGAACCGAAAGTGCTCAGGCGCTAAGCCTGTTAAGGTTTATCGGTTACAACTCCACTCGGCATACCGAGGCAAATTTAAAGTGTCGAGCTTAAAAGAAGTTTTTTACTCCTCCTGTGGAGGGCTGGAAGGTGCAACAAACTCATCAAGATCAATTCCGTCTGCGATCCGAGTGGCAGCAGCAATGAAAGTTTCCATAAAGGGCCTGAAGTCGTGTTTCTTGGTGTTGGCCACCCGGAGGGCCGCCAGCTTGTCTTCTCGCGCATCTTTGCAGTGGACTCGGGCCAGACACAGAGCAACATCTGCACCGCACCGAGCCGAGGACTTTTTCCACTCCTGCACTCGACCCGGGACCGTGTTCAAGCGAGCCACCAGCGACTCGAGGTCGTTCTGGAGTGTCTCCCTGGGCCAGAGTGTTGAGTCGATGCGAGATGTGGCGACCTTCAGCCTTGCAAGGTAGTCCACGACAGCTGCAACACGGGACTCCAGTCGGAAAACATTCATGGCAACTTCGTCGTTCACCGGAGAATTGACAGGGTCAAGGTTTGGTTCCAGCCGGCTAGTCTCTTCTTCAAAGTCTTGACAAAATTCTGCAAGGGCGATCACCGAGTCAAGGCAATGGTCGAATGGAAAAATCACAGCTGAAAATGATTGTTGAGCATAAAGGTTTACCTTCAAGCATAAGGAACAGCTTCTTGGCAAGACCACTCAGGAAGGCCTCCAGATCATTTTTCTTCTCAAGAGCAGCTTTCAGATTGGTATTTTCTTGTTCAAGCTTGATGACTGAAGCTAACTTCTCGTCGGCAAGCTTGATCCTCTCAGCTAGTTCAAGGTATTTTTTCTGTTGGGCCTCCTTCACCTTACCTGCAAGTTACAGCAAGATCAGATTTCGAAACAAGTAAAGGGAAAAAGCAGTCGTCGAGATCTCACCAAACATACCTTTGGTCTCCTCCTTTGCCTTCGTCAGATTCTCCTGAGCCAGCTTCAAATCCAGCTCGAGCTGAATGTGTTTGTTTTCCAGCTCAGTGTAGCGAGCCGCAAGGTCACAGGATCTCTGCGAAGAATCAATCGACTAAATGTCAAAGATAATTCACTTCCGAGTGAAAAAGGAAAAATCATGCGTTTCTAAGACTACAGTCGAATACAAGCATTCGACCGTAGTCTCGGGGACTACACCCAGTGGGTGCACTCAGCGTGCCCCCACTAATCCTGTTAAAGACAGAGTCGGCCAGTCGACCTCAAAAAAAACATGTATTCTTTAAGACTGTAATCGACTGCAAGCAGTCGACCACAGTCTCGGGGACTACACCCAGTGGGTGCACTCAGCGTGCCCCCACTGGTTTGCGAAATCCAGTCGCCATAGTCGAATGGCGGAAAGACTGAACTTATAAAGCCTAAGGCCGACTGCCCGCAGTCGACCTTAGCCTTGGGGACTACACCCAGTGGGTGCACTCAGCGTGCCCCCACCGGTTTGCAAAATCCATTCGCCATAGTCGAATGACGGAAAGACTGAACTTATAAAGCCTAAGGCCGACTGCCAGCAGTCGACCTTAGCCTTGGGGACTACACCCAGCGGGTGCACTCAGCGTGCCCCCGCTAACACGGAGTTTAAATCGACACACCCACTGGGTGATTACTATAAATTCTGGAAAGAAAACAAGTGGTGGTCGACTGACCTGAACATTGCTTTGAAGGGCGGAACTAGCGTCGTAAGCTGCCTGGCTCGCATCCCGGATGGTCTTCAACTGCTCCATCATGATCCCTGCCTGGCGTATCGCCTCCTTCGCGGCATCAGCTTGGTCCTCTGGGACGTGGTGCGTCGTGAAGAGGGAGGGCTGCAGAGCACTCGTCAGTGGATCTGCGAAGGACACAGTGTGTCGAGTGGTGTTTTCCTCCTCCGCGACCAGAGTCTCAGGCACCGTCACATCCTGGGGCACCCTGCTGGCAGACGCTTTCCTACTCCTTCTGTGCTTCAGCGGCTCCTCATCTTCATCATCATCAGGGAGAGTGATAACAACATTGGATGGAGCTACAGAAAAGAATCAGAATTAGAGATCATGAGTCAGTCGACTAGAAACGGTGTTAAGAGCATAGTACCAGGTTTTGAGGTTGCTGCGTCCTCCATCTCATGTTTGTCAGCCCGGGCTGAGGTCTCAGAAGTAGCAGCACTGCAACTCCAAAGAGTCAGTCGACTAACTCCAGCGCCAACCAGAGATAATGTTCGCACAAAACAAGAAGACTCAAGCAGCATGATTACCCTGATATGGTGGGGACGGACACCTTCATCTTCGGCAGGAGCTTGGTCGGCTTTGACGGGGCCGCCCTGGGCTGCTTCGACGCCTTTTCAGTCGGCGCCGGAGAGGTGGTCCGAGGGCGCTTGGTCGACTGTGTAATAGTCGCAACCCCCTTGCCACGTTCAGTCGCAGGGTCATGGACAAGTTTCGACCGCCTTTCCGAGCGCGGTGGTGCGACCTCCTCCTCCTCCTCCTCTTCCTCGTCCTCATCGTCATCATCATCATCGTCAGCATCATCATCATCATCCTCAGCGGCGTTCGAGTCCCACTCCTCCTCCTGGCTCTCGCCCCCGCTCGCTTCTCCCTCCTCGGTCGGAGCCTGTGCTCCATTGGGCATCGAGTACAACTCAGTGAGGGCCTGATAGACATCAAGACAAAGATCAGTCGACCGATCGGCAGAGAAAACAGAAATAAATGTGACGAGAATACAATGGGAAGTGGAGCAGACATACCTTGTTTGGATCACTGTGGCAGTCGAGTGGAGGAATCCTTCTGGCTCCGCGAGGGTTATCCTTGTTCCCAGTAACAGCGGCCATCCACCTTTCCAGAGTGGCATCGTCGACTGCTTCTGGGTTGACCCGAGTCACATCCTCAGTCCCGCAGTACAACCACATGCAATGGCTCCGGAACTGAAGAGGCTGGATACGGCGCCTAAGAAAAACCTCCAGGAGATCCATACCCGTCACTCCTTCCCGAACCAACTGAATTACACGCTCCATCAGCATCTTCACGTCAGCTTTCTCCTCCGGAATCACCTTCAGAGAGGAGGGCTTGTTCACTCGGCCCATGGTGAACTGAGGGAGTCCACTCGACTGCCCCGGCGTCGACTGATCCTGGCAGTAGAACCAGGTCGACTGCCAGCCTCTGACTGACTCGGGAAATGTCATGGCTGGGAAGGTGCTCTTGTTCCTCATCTAGATCCCCAGACCCCCACACATTTGGACAACTCGGGTATTTTCGTCGCCTGGGCTCGCCTTCTTCACGGTCTGAGAGCGACACGTGAATATGTGCTTGAACAAACCCCAATGCGGTCGACAACCCAGGAAACTCTCACACATGGACACAAACGCGGCAACATAGGCGATAGAATTCGGGGTGAAGTGGTGGAGTTGCGCTCCAAAAAAGTTCAAGAAACCACGGAAGAAAATGCTCGGCAGCAAAGAAAATCCGCGGTCGACATGGGTAGCTAGAAGCACGCACTCACCCTCTTCCGGTTGGGGCTGCCACTCTTTCCCCGGAAGCCTCGCAGCTCCATGGGGGATCAGGCCCTCGTTGGCCATGTCGAGGAGATCCTTCTCCGTGATGGTCGACTGGATCCAATCTCCCTGGACCCAGCCTTTCGGCAGGCGAGATCTAGACGAAGACCCGCCACGACTGGTGGATATCCCCTTCGCCTTCTCCGTCGCCGACGCCTTCTTCACGCGTTCCAACGCTGCCGTCTTCTCCTTGACCATGGCTGCCGGCGGTACGCGCGAGGAGAAGTTGTGCGGAGGCGAGAGCGAGCGCGTTGGGCAGAGACGAAGGGAACAGAGGGAGAATGCTGAGGCACTGTTCAAAAAACCCTCGCCGGGCGCATTTATAAGATCCCTTCCGAGTGGATGACAGGTGGGCCCGGTCGATCTAATCATATCCTGAACAGTTACGCGGACGCGATACGTGGCGAAAAAAGCGGCGCGGGGATCGAGGCGTCTATGCCCTGTCCCATCCGAACACCGCGGTCCGCCCCGCTTCGCGCGCTTCCCCAAATTTCGCATCCCGCGGAATCCGCGAACGGCAGATCGGTCTGCCAAACGCGGGATTTCCTGCGATCCGTCGCTCGGAAATCGGCGAAGTCCAAAAGATCACTCGACGAAGGAAAAGAATGGATCGAGTCGACTGAAGAAAAGTTGCTCACTATCAACAAAGAGATTTTTTTCAAAACAACGCACGACCAGTACGCGAAGGCCAATCGGAAACAACATCAACTCCTTCATCACTCGAGCCTCAATCCATTCGGGGGCTAATGATGGAGTCATGTACCTAGGGTAGGGTCACAGACCTGATCTAAGTACCCTGCCCGAGGACACCCTTAGAAGAGATCACCTTCCAGTCGACCTACGAGGGAGTCACTCGACTGACTTGAAGGACTCGACCACGAAGACTCAGTCGACCACCAGAAGGTCAAGAGGCACTCTGCACTGCAACGGCCTGTAATTAAGTAGACTTTATGATAGTAAAGACACTTTATGTGGGGCGTTACCAGTAACGCCCCGGACTTAATGTACCTTAAACCCTTCATTACGTGGGTTGGCTGGGGTCCTGGCGCACTCTATATAAGCCACCCCCCTCCACAGGCAGAAGGGTTCGGCACCCTGTAATCCATATACACATAATCCACTCGACCGCCTCCGGGCTCCGAGACGTAGGGCTTTTACTTCCTCCGAGAAGGGCCTGAACTCGTACATCTCTTGTACTTACAACCTCTCCATAGCTAGGACCTTGCCTCTCCATACCTACCCCCCACTCTACTGTCAGACTTAGATCCACGACACCTGAGACTCCACGAAACAACTTTTTAGATTTAATAAGAATTTTTGGACAAAAGAAATAGGCCAGGGGGCCCACACCCTGTCCAGGAGACAGGGGAGCGCGCCCCCCTAGGGCGCGGCCCCCTATCTCCTGGGCCCCCTCGTGGGCTTCCAGCGTCCATCTTCTGCAATATGAAGGGTTTTCCCCTGGAAAAAATCGTGGGCAAGTTTACGGGATGAAACTCCGCCGCCACGAGGCGGAACCTTGGCGGAATCAATCTAGGGCTCTAGCGGAGCTGTTCTGCCGGGGACACTTCCCTCCGGGAGGGGGAAATCATCACCAACGTCATCACCAATGATCCTCTCATCGGGAGGGGGTCAATCTCCATCAACATCTTCACTAGCACCATCTCCTCTCAAAACCATAGTTCATCTCTTGTATCCAATCTTGTATCAAAACCACAAATTGGTACCTGTGGGTTGCTAGTAGTGTTGATTACTCCTTATAGTTGATGCTATTTGGTTTACTTGGTGGAAGATCATATGTTCAGATCTTTTATGCATATTATTACCCCTCTGATTATGAACATGAATATGCTTTGTGAGTAGTTATGTTTGTTCCTGAGGACATGGGTGAAGTCTTGCTATTAGTAGTCATGTCAATTTGGTATTCGTTCGATATTTTGATGAGATGTATGTTGTCTTTCCTCTAGTGGTGTTATGTGAACGTCGACTACATGACACTTCACCATTATTTGGGCCTAGAGGAAGGCATAGGGAAGTAATAAGTAGTTGAAGGGTTGCTAGAGCGATAGAAGCTTAAACCCTAGTTTATGCGTTGCTTCGTTAGGGGTTGATATGGACCCATATGTTTAATGTTGTGGTTAGGTTTACCTTAATACTCTTTTTTGTAGTTGCGGATGCTTGCAATAGGGGTTAATCATAAGTGGGATGCTTGTCCATGTTAGGGCAGTACCCAAGTGCCTGTCCACCCACATATCAAATTATCAAAGTACCGAACGCGAATCTTATGAACGTGATGAAAACTAGCTTGACGATAATTCCCAATGTATCCTCGGGAGCTTCTTCTTCATTATTAGAATTTGTCCAGGCTTATCCTTTGCTACATAAAGGATTGGGCCACCTTTCTGCACTTTATTTACTTTATTTACTTTTTGCTCGTTACTATTTATCTTATCACAAAACTATCTATCACCTACTATTTCAGTGCTTGCAGAGAAAACCTTACTGAAAACCGCTTATCATTTCCTTCTGCTCCTCGTTGGGTTCGACACTCTTACTTATCGAAAGGACTACGATACATCCCCTATATTTGTGGGTCATCAAGACTCTTTTCTGGCACCGTTGCAGGGGAGCGTAGCGCTCTTGGTGAGTGGAACTTGGTAAGGGAACATTTATATAGTGTGCTGAAATTTTCTGTTACTTGTCACTATGGAAACTAATCCTTTGAGGAGCTTGTTTTGGGTATCTTCACCCCAACCAGAAGAGCAAAGAGATGCTCCTCAACCTACTGAACCTTATGAAAATATTCACTTTGAGATCCCTTCGGGTATGATAGAAAAACTGCTAGGTAATCCTTTTGCAGGAGACGGAACATTGCATCCCGACTTACACCTTATCTTTGTGGATGAAATTTGTGGATTATTTAAGCTTGCAGGTATTCCTGATGATGTTGTCAAAAGGAAGGTCTTCCCTTTATCTTTGAAGGGAGATGCAATGACATGGTATAGGCTATGTGATGATACGAGATATTAGAATTATAAGCGATTGAAGTTGGAATTTCACCAGAAGTTCTATCATATGCATCTTGTTCATCGTGATCGTAATTACATATATAATTTCTGGCCTCGCGAAGGATAAAGCATCGCTCAAGCTTGGGGGGGTCTTAAGTCAATGTTGTATTCATGCCCCAATCATGAGCTCTCTCGGGAAATGATTATTCAGAATTTTTATGCTCGGCTTTCTCTTGATAATCGCAACTTGCTTGATACTTCCTGTGTTGGTTCCTATATGCTGGAGACTATTGATTTCAAATGGGACTTATTGGAAAGAATTAAACGCAACTCTGAAGATTGGGGTTCGGACGATGGTAAAGAGTCAGGTATGACACCTAAGTTTTATTGTGTTAAATCTTTTATGGATACCGATGCTTTCTGTGAATTTAGCTCTAAGTATGGACTTGACTCTGAGATAGTAGCTACTTTTTGTGAAACTTTTGCTACTCACGTTGATCTCCCTAAAGAGAAGTGGTTTAAATATAATCCTCTTGTTGAAGTGAAAGTAGTTGCACCTATTACAGTCGAAGAGAAGAATATTACATATAGTGATCCTATTATTCATACTGCTTATGTTGAAAAACCTCCTTTTCCTGTTAGGATAAAAGATCATGTTAAAGCTTCGACCGTTGTTCGTAAGAGTAATACTAGGACTTATACACCTCCTGAGCAAATTAATGTTGAACCTGGTATTGCTATGATTAAAGATCTTTTGGATGAGGATTTAGATGGGCATGTTATCTCTTTCTTGGGTGAAACTGCTAATATTGCTAGACCCGATACTAAGACACGTAGACCTGTTGTAGGCACGCCTGTTATTTCTGTTAAAATAGGAGATCATTGTTATCATGGTTTATGTGATATGGGTGCTAGTGCTAATGCGATACCTTATGATCTTTATAAAGAAATTATGCACGATATTGCACTAGTTGAATTAGAAGACATTGATGTTACTATTAAGCTTGCCAATAGGGACACCATTAAACCTATTGGGATTGTTAGAGATGTTGAAGTCTTGTGTGGGAAAATTAAATACCTGCTGATTTTCTTGTTCTTGGTTCCCCGCAAGATGATTTTTGTCCCATTATTTTTGGTAGACCCTTCTTGAATACTGCTAGTGCTAAGATTGATTATAAGAGGAAGGTTGTCACTGTTGGCATAGACGGTACGTCTCATGAGTTTAATTTTGCCAAGTTTAGTAGACAACATCGTGAAAAGGAACCATCTAGTAAGGATGAAATTATTGGTCTTGCTTCCATTGTTGTTCCTCCAACTGATCCGTTAGAACAATATTTGCTAGACCATGAAAACGATATGTTTATGAAGGAAAGGGAAGAAATAGATGAAGTGTTCCTTAAAAAAGAACCTATGCTGAAACATAACCTTCCCATTGAAATCCTTGGGGATCCCCCTCCACCCAAGGGTGATCCCGTGTTTGAACTCAAACCATTCCCTGATAATCTTAAGTATGCTTATCTTGATGAAAAAGAAATATATCCTATTATTATTAGTGCTAACCTTTCAGAGAAAGAAGAACACAGATTATTGAAAACTCTGAAGAAGCACAGAGCTGCTATTGGATATACTTTGGATGATCTTAAGGGCATTAGTCCCACATTATGTCAACACAAAATTTCGGTGGAGAAAGATGCCAAACCAGTTAGAGACCCTCAAAGACGATTAAATCCCAAGATGAAGGAAGTGGTAAGAAAGGAGATACTAAAACTCCTTGAGGCAGGTATTATTTATCCCGTTGCTGATAGTGAATGGGTAAGCCCTGCCATTGTGTCCCTAAAAAGGGAGGTATTACCGTTGTTCCTAATGATAAAGATGAATTGATCCCGCAAAGAATTATTACAGGCTATAGGATGGTAATTGATTTCCGTAAGTTAAATAAAGCTACTAAGAAAGATCATTACCCTTTACCTTTTATTGATCAAATGCTAGAAAGGCTTTCCAAACACACACATTTTTGCTTTCTTGATGGTTATTCTGGCTTCTCTCAGATACCTGTATCAGCGGGGGATCAATCTAAAACTACTTTTACTTGCCCTTTTGGTACTTTTGCTTATAGACGTATGCCTTTTGGTTTATGTAATGCACCTGCTACCTTTCAAAGATGCATGATGGCTATATTTTCTGAATTTTGTGAAAAGATTTGTGAGGTATTCATGGATGACTTCTCCGTCTATGGATCCTCTTTTGATGATTGTTTGAGCAACCTTGATCGAGTTTTGCAGAGATGCGAAGGCACTAGTCTTGTCCTGAATTGGGAAAAGTCTCACTTTATGGTTAATGAAGGCATTATCTTGGGGCACAAGATCTCCGAGAGAGGTATTGAAGTTGATAAAGCCAAAGTTGATGCTATCGAAAAGATGCCATGTCCCAAGGACATAAAAGGTATAAGTTTCCTTGGTCATGCCGGTTTTTATAGGAGGTTCATTAAGGACTTTTCTAAAATCTCTAGGCCTCTGACTAATTTATTGCAAAAAGATATTCCTTTTGTCTTTGATGATGATTGTGTAGAAGCTTTTGAAACACTTAAGAAAGCTTTGATCACTGCACCTATTGTTCAGCCACCTGATTGGAATTTACCTTTTGAAATTATGTGCGATGCTAGTGATTATGCTGTAGGGGCTGTTTTAGGGCAAAGAGTCGATAAGAAATTGAATGTTATCCATTATGCTAGCAAGACTCTTGATACTGCCCAGAGAAATTATGCTACCACTGAAAAAGAATTCTTAGCAGTTGTGTTTGCATGTGATAAGTTTAGACCTTATATTGTTGACTCCAAAGTTACTATTCACACTGATCATGCTGCTATTAAATACCTTATGAAAAGAAAGATGCTAAGCCTAGACTCATTAGATGGGTTCTCTTGCTCCAAGAATTTTACTTGCATATTGTTGATAGAAAGGGAGCTGAGAACCCCATTGCAGACAACTTGTGTAGGTTAGAGAATGTTCTTGATGACCCACTGCCTATTAATGATAGCTTTCCTGATGAACAATTAGCGGTCGTCAATGCTTCTTGTACTGCTCCTTGGTATGCTGATTATGCTAATTACATTGTTGCTAAATATATACTGCCTAGTTTCACATACCAACAAAAGAAAAAGTTCTTCTATGATTTAAGACATTACTTCTGGGATGATCCACACCTTTATAAAGAAGGAGTAGATGGTATTATTAGACGTTGTGTGCCTGAGCATGAACAGGAAAAAATCCTACGCAAGTGTCACTCTGAATCCTATGGGGGACACCACGCTGGAGATAGAACTGCACACAAGGTACTACAATCTGGTTTTTATTGGCCTACTCTTTTCAAAGATGCTCGAAAGTTTGTCTTATCTTGTGATGAATGTCAAATAATAGGTAACATCAGTAGACGTCAAGAAATGCCTATGAATTATTCTCTTGTTATTGAACCGTTTGATGTTTGGGGCTTTGATTATATGGGACCTTTTCCTGCCTCCAATGGTTATACACATATTTTAGTTACTGTTGATTACGTTACTAAGTGGGTAGAAGCTATTCCAACTAGTAGTGCTGATCATAACACTTCTATTAAAATGCTTAAAGAAGTTATTTTTCCGAGGTTTGGAGTCCCTAGATATCTTATGACTGATGGTGGTTCACACTTTATTCATGGTGCTTTCCGTAAAATGCTTGCTAAGTATGATGTCAATCATAGAATTGCATCTCCTTATCACCCGCAGCCTAGTGGTCAAGTAGAGTTGAGCAATAGAGAGCTCAAATTAATTTTGCAAAAGACTGTGAATAGATCTAGAAAGAATTGGTCCAAAAAACTTGATGATGCATTATGGGCCTATAGAACTGCATGCAAAAATCCTATGGGTATGTCTCCATATAAGATGGTTTATGGAAAAGCATGTCATTTACCTCTTGAACTTGAACATAAAGCATATTGGGCTATTAAAGAGCTCAATTATGACTTCAAACTTGCCGGTGAGAAGAGGTTGTTTGATATTAGCTCACTTGATGAATGGAGAACCCAAGCATATGAGAATGCCAAGCTTTTCAAAGAAAAAGTCAAACGCTGGCATGATAAGAGGATACAGAAGCGTGAGTTTAACGTAGGAGATTATGTGTTATTGTTCAACTCTCATTTAAGATTTTTTGCAGGAAAACTTCTCTCAAAATGGGAAGGTCCCTACGTTATCGAGGAGGTCTATCATTCTCGTGCTATAAAAATCAACAACTTTGAAGGCACAAATCCGAGGGTGGTAAACGGTCAAAGAATTAAACATTATATTTCAGGTAATCCTATCAATGTTGAAACTAATATTATTGAAACCATAACCCCTGAGGAATACATAAGAGACACTTTCCAGAACGTTCCAGACTCCGAAAAGGCATAGGTACGTGGTACGGTAAGTAAACCGACTCCAAAACAACTCTAATGGCAATTTTTATCAGTTTTGGATTATTTAAAGTTTTTAGGAAGAAAGAAGTAGTCCGAAAGGGGCACGAAGCTCCCACGAGAGAGGAGGGCGCCCCCCCCCTGTAGGGCACGCCCCCCTGTCTCGTGGGCACCTCGTGTGCCTCCCAGACTCCGTTTTCTTGTATGTTACATATTTTAGTCGGTAAAAATTCATTATATATACTCCCGAAGGTTTTGACCACCGTATCACGCAAATATCCTCTGTTTTCATTTCGAGTTGTTTCTGTTTCAGATTTAAAGCATCATGTCGTCTCCAAGCGCTCCCAAGGACAAGTTTTTCGAGAGGGTTATCAACCCCTATCTTGCGGAGATGCTGCACCACCCTAAAACCATTGAGATGCGTGAGGGGGTGTTGCACATCCGCGATGTGGAGGGACCAAGGCATACTGGGAGCGTGGAGACAAAGCTCGAAGCCATGGAGCAAGAAGTTTTCAAGTGTCAAGGGATGGTGGAGTGTGGACTCAACGCGAACCAGATGATGATCACAGAGTTCACCAACAACCATAAGCTGGATGCCAAAGTCACTGGGGAGACCATCTTCAAGCTTCAAGAGAAAATCGAGCACCTCCAAGCCCAGATTTAAGACCTGCATAACCAGAACTGTGAGTATGAGTATAGATTCAAGCGAATGAGTTTGGCTGCAGCTTTAAGGATCCCGGAGACCCGATCATCCTTTTATGATGGAGAGCCTATGCCTTAGAAGACGGACGACAAGCCTACATCATCAACAACTCCTACTTTACCACCTCTGAAGAAATAATCACATGGGTATGGGCACTCCCCTTGGCAACTGCAAGCTTGGGGGAGGTGCCCAGGTATCGTATCACCATCACACTCCTATCTTTACCGCTTTATTTAGTTCGATCCTTTTAGTAGTATCTTGATCTATTAGTTCGAAGTTTTGATATCAAGTAGTTTTGAGTTTTTCTTTGTGATCTCTTTATGTAATCGAGTCCATGTGCTATCTATAATAAAGATTAGTGTTGAGTCAAGGGCTTTGCTATGTTGCTATGATCTTGAGAAAGTAGAAAGAATAAAAGAGTTCATATTGATCTTATGGATAGTGATAACTTCACACATAGAAAGTATGAGGCATAAAAATTGTTGAGAGTTGATGAACGTAGCCTTGGTCATCATTGCAATTAATAGGAAGTAATAAGGAAAGAGGGGTTCACATGTAAATATATTATCTTGGACATCTTTTATGATTGTGAAGCACTCATTAAGTATGACATGCTAAAAGAGTTGATGTTGGACAAGGAAGACAACGTAATGGTTTATGTTTTCCGACACCTCAGTTAAAGTATATTGTCATCGACCTTCCAAACATGTTGAGCTTGCTTTTCCCCCTCATGCTAGCCAAATTCCTTGCACCAAGTAGAGATACTACTTGTGCTTCCAAATATCCTTAAACCCAGTTTTGCCATGAGAGTCCACCATACCTGCCTATGGATTGAGTAAGATCCTTCAAGTAAGTTGTCATCGGTGCAAGCAATAAAAATTGCTCTCTAAATATGTATGACTTATTAGTGCAGAGAAAATAAGCTTTGTACGAACTTGTTGTGGAAGTAATAAAAGCGACGGACTGCATAATAAAGGTCCACATACAAGGGGCAATATAAAGTGACGTTCTTTTGCATTAAGATTTCATGCATCAACCCTAAACGCACATGACAACCTATGCTTCCCTCTACGAAGGGCCTATCTTTTACTTTATGCTTGAGTCAAGGTGATCCTCACCTTTCCCTTTTTCATTTTATCCTTTGGCAAGCTCCTCGTGTTTGAAAGATCATGATGCATATATCCAATTGGATGTAAGTTGGCATAGGCTATTATTGTTGACATCACCTAAAGGTGAATATGTTGGGAGGCAACACAATAAGCCCCTATCTTTCTCAGTGTCCGGCTGAAACTCTATAACCACAAGTGTTGCGTGAGTGTTAACAATTATAGGGGACTACGAGATAGTTGAGTATGTGAGCTTGCTGAAAAGCTCTATTATTGACTCTTTCTGATGTTACGATAAATTGCAGTTGCTTCAATGACTGAGATTATAGTTTGTTAGTTCCTAATGAAGTTTTTGAACCATACTTGACATTGTGAATTGCTTATTACTTAAACATAGGAAATCATATGACAAAATCCATATATGTTCTTGTTATTAGAATGATCATGATGCCCTCATGTCCGTATTTTATTTTTATCGACACCTCTATCTCTAAACATGTGGACATATTTTTCGATTTCAGCTTCCGCTTGAGGACAAGCGAGGTCTAAGCTTGGGGGAGTTGATACGTCCATTTTGCATCATGCTTTTACATCAATATTTATTGCATTATGGGTTGTTATTACACATTATATCTCAATACTTATGGCTATTCTCCCTTATTTTACAAGGTTTACCATGAAGAGGGGGGATGCCGGCAGCTGGAATTCTGGCTGGAAAATGTCACGACCGACTTTTTCAATAAAATGCTTATTGAGAAAATCGATCTTTAGATCCCAGTATAGGAAAAATTATCCTCACGGGTAGACAAATACTTGATAAACAGAAGACCAGTAGCATAAATTTAATACAGGGTTGAGCTGAGGCTGCTCAACAAATTATTACAAACTCGCCAATATTTTACATAAGGGCGGTTATGACACAGGGGTGTGGTGGCATGCTACTAGCTCGAGGTAAAAGTGGTGGTGGATAACTAGACTCCTAACTGGAAGCTCATCGAGCGTCGAGGTGAGGCTCGATGAATTTATTTCTGGGGTGGCGGAAGCGGATATGATACAGTGACCAAAGCAGAATCGCACGGGACTGACTGGACTCCTCTAGGCATCAGACTCGTTATCGAACTCTTCATCCATGAGATCGCGTTCATCAACATCTGGCCAAATCAACAAGCCAGGTGAGTACTTTGAAAGTACTCACAAGACAGTTCGGACAAAAGATATAATAAATGTATGCATGAATGCGACATGAACAAAAATGATGATGCTCATCTCAATAATAATATTGTTCATGACTTGATAGATAAGACAAAAAAACTGAAAACCGATCAGGTGTCTGGAGCGACGCCTCGAAAGGTAAATAAATAAAGCTCATGCCGCAGTCGAGCGTCTAAGCGACACCACATAAAGGGCTTATAAAAGAAATGTCACAGTCGGACATCTGAGCGACGTCACAGAAAGGGCTTGAAAAGAAATGCCACAGTCGGACATCTGAGCGACGTCACATAAAGGGCTTGAAAAGAAATGCCACAGTCGGACATCTGAGCGACATCACAGACAGGGCTTGAAAAGAAATGCCACAGTCGAACATCTGAGCGACATCACAGACATGGCTTATAATAAATGTAATTAACAAGTATGCCACCATCGGACGTCTGAGCGACATCACAGACAGGGCTTGTAACAAATGTAAATAACAAGTATGCCACCGTCGGACGTTTGAGCGACATCACAGACAGGGCTTATAACAAATGTAAATAACAAGTATGCCACCGTCGGACGTCTGAGCGACATCACAGACAGGGCTTATAACAACTGTAAATAACAAGATTAGTCCATCCACAAGAATAAGCTTTTAACCGGATTTTACACACATGTAGTCCAACGGAGTTTTGTCATTGAGGCTGATATCTGACAAGATGAATACAGTACTTGGACAAGTACAAGATGATTTAAAGAATTTGTGACTCTGTAGAGTTTGTACTAACTGACCATAGCCAACGGATTTCCGTAGTCACGAAGGACTAGTTCCGTTTATGGTATTTCGGTAGAAACACATTCAACCAGTACACACCCATTTCCACCTCACGATGCCAGGAATCACCCTAGACAACGTTCAAGAAAAACTTTGAGACGGGGAGGTCACAACCTCGAATAGCATGGGATCAAATTTCTATACGCGCGCTCTAAGGGGTGCCCCCCTCTCGGTCCCAACCGGAAACACCCATGCCCCCTGACCGGATGACGGGCTTTAATCCAGGGCCATGGAACCCTCATCCCGGCCTCTCTACTTGGTGTGTACCAGGAAAATGGTTGCAACTTACTAAGCCATATTCCTTTCGGAAAACATGTGGCAATACAGGAAGGAAATGAATGGGAATGTGATTTGATTCACGATGACACGGAAGTCAAATAATCTGGCATAAGACTGGCATGTCACAACACCGCCATCTTACCCATCCTCATGCCATCACATGGCCATGCCAATATGTATCCAACAACATATGGTTTTCCGAAACTTACTTTCCACTTTTGTGCATGAAATATAACATTCAAAGAAATGTTCATAAGTATGCCATGAGACTCCTAAAATGCAAACGTGCAACAAACACTCATCATATCAAGAGTTCAAACATGCTTGCCTGGTTCGGAGTAGTCGGAGCCTAACTGGGTGAAGTTCGCACCTCCGTCACCTCCTCCGGTATCTACGGTATAAGAAGAAAAATACGTACGTAACGTAAATACCGTGAGTGTACATAAAAGTGTTCCAAATATTTTTCAAATAAATATGGCAAAAACTAGATAGAAAAAGAAAAATGACAGCAAAAGAATCAATCAAAAACTATTTTCTGTTTAAAAGTTATAAGAGTTTTGGTCCAAGGACTCATCTGTAATGAAACAGAAAACTCTCAGGGGCCTAAGCAGAAAAGTCTAGAAAACGGTTCGTTTAAAAGAAACGACTGAGAGACTGACAGGCGGGCTCCACCCGTCAGGTTTGAATTTTCAAACAAGGGAAACAGGGCGCGACGGCGCCCGAGAGATGCGGTGGTCGCCGGCAGCGATCCACGGCGAGGCAGGGGGATCGGACGGTACCTTCGTGATCAGCACGTCCTTCCGCGTCTGTGGGAGGTGGTGGTGGTCGCCGGTGAGCACTGTGTCGACGGCGGCCCTTGCTCTGGCGGACGGCGGTTCGGGCAGTCGTGGACCTCGTCGGAGATAGCTGCGAGGGTCAAATTGAAGTGGGGGTTAGTCTCCTAGTTGCTCGAGAGGGTTGCTGACGAGGTTAGGGCGCCGGAGACGGCCTCACCGGAGTGAATCGAGGTGGAGGCCGAGGCGGAACGAGGTCGCCGGAGTTGAGGAAGAAGGGCCCGTCGAGGCTCTTCCAGTGGCTAGGCGGGGTCTGGTGAGGTGGTGGAGTAGTGCGGGGGCGAGAGTAGGCTCGGGGGGTGCTATTTATAGCCGGCCCGAGGCAGTTGCCCTGAACGGATAAGTCCGGCGAGTGATTACGGCGGCGCTGTGGCTGGATGGTCGGCTTACGAGCTTGAGCATCGACTAGACGGAGCATTGGTGCCATTCCAGTGTCCAACTCAGCACGGGAGGAGAGGTTACGGCCTATCCTCGACGGAACGGCCGCACGGCCCGTCGGCGGCAGAGAACGCGCTCTGCGCGTGCCGGGCCACGGCGACGGTGCTGCATGCGTGCGCTGGCGAGGAGATGGCCACGCGGAGCTCTCGGAAGGTTTGGGCGGCGCCGAACGGCGTTATGCCGCAGGGTTGTCCCCTGTCAGCCGCTACGGTGGTTCTACCGCCGCAAAACACGCCGGCGCAGGGGGGCCAGGGTGCCACCGACGCTAGGAACGCGCCAAGCACGCGTGTGGAGCTCCGAACAAGAAGGAGGGACTGTGAGCAACGTGCCAAGTGCACTGTGGACATGTGATTGAAACTCTGACGAAGAAACGACACTAAATCTGAATTTTTCTGAATATGAACAGCAACAGTGCATGCCAGGTGTTCGACAGAATGATTTTGGCATGTGGGGATTTTTCCTTGAGCTGGTTTTTGGTGGAGTGGTCTCTCATTGCAGCTAGAGGTTGCCTGAATTTTGGTGGAATATTTGGAGGAGTGTAGATATGAATTTCACCAAATTTGGCAAATCTGGTCCAAACTTGCAGAGGGTGAAATTTGAAAATTTTGAAAAGAAGAAGAGTAGATCTTGATGGTTCTAGGTTGTGGGTACCAAGGACTATCCAGGGGAGTTAAGTTGAGACCAAAAACCAAGGGCATTAAGGTACTTGCTTTGCAAATCACCTAGGCTCAAAATAAAGGACAGAATTGTTTTGGGAAAGGAAATAGATGGAATAAAGTCCAAAAATGGATTTTATTAGTTTGGACAGAATGTTTGGATTGTTCCAGAGTGGAAGGAGGGTTTGGGGGGAAAGTTTTACCATAAGAGGCATGGTAAAACAAGAATGGATCAAAACCAAATAAAAGCCCAAAACCAAAAAGGTTTTCTTTTTAAAAGAAACTAAATCCAAGAAAAGATTTTTGAGAGGGCAAACTTAGAAGAGGGTTCTTAAGAAGGGTTTAGAAGGCCTTCTTCAAACCAAGCAAGGCTCTTTCTGAAAACAAAAACCACAAAAAAAATTGGAGTGTCACAGAAAAGGAGCAAACGTTGGAAACCTATTCTGCACAACTCCAAAAGACCTGAGACTCCACGAAACAACTTTTTAGATTTAATAAGAATATTTTGAAAAAAGAAATA
>NC_041387.1:190935056-190947867 GCF_002162155.2 Triticum dicoccoides | reverse complement strand
GGCCCCCTATCTCCTGGGCCCCTGGTGGGCTTCTGGCGTGCAACTTCTGCTATATGAAGGGTTTTCCCCTGGAAAAAATCGTGGGCAAGCTTACAGGACGAAACTCCGCCGCCACGAGGCGGAACCTTGGCGGAATAAATCTAGGGCTCTGGCGGAGCTGTTCTGCCGGGGACACTTCCCTCTGGGAGTGGGAAATCATCACCAACGTCATCACCAATGATCCTCTCATCGGGAGGGGGTCAATCTCCATCGACATCTTCACCAGCACCATCTCCTCTCAAAACTCTAGTTCATCTCTTGTATCCAATCTTGTATCAAAACCACAAATTGGTACCTGTGGGTTGCTAGTAGTGTTGATTACTCCTTGTAGTTGATGCTATTTGGTTTACTTGGTGGAAGATCATATGTTCAGATCTTTTATGCATATTATTACCCCTCTAATTATGAACATGAATATGCTTTGTGAGTAGTTACGTTTGTTCCTGAGGACATGGGTGAAGTCTTGCTATTAGTAGTCATGTGAATTTGTATTCGTTCGATATTTTGATGAGATGTATGTTGTCTTTCCTCTAGTGGTGTTATGTGAACGTCGACTACATGACACTTCACCATTATTTGGGCCTAGAGGAACGCATAGGGAAGTAATAAGTAGATGATGGGTTGCTAGAGCGACAGAAGCTTAAACCCTAGTTTATGTGTTGCTTCGTTAGGGGTTGATATGGACCCATATGTTTAATGATGTGGTTAGGTTTACCTTAATACTCCTTTTTGTAGTTGTGGATGCTTGCAATAGGGGTTAATCATAAGTGGGATGCTTGTCCATGTTAGGGCAGTACCCAAGTGCCGGTCCACCCACATATCAAATTATCAAAGTACCGAACGCGAATCTTATGAACGTGATGAAAACTAGCTTGACGATAATTCCCAATGTGTCCTCGGGAGCTTCTTCTTCATTATTAGAATTTGTCCAGGCTTATCTTTTGCTACATAAAGGATTGGGCCACCTTGCTACACTTTATTTACTTTTTGCCCGTTACTATTTATCTTATCACAAAACTATCTATCACCTACTATTTCAGTGCTTGCAGAGAAAACCTTACTGAAAACCGCTTATCATTTCCTTCTGCTCCTCGTTGGGTTCGACACTCTTACTTATCGAAAGGACTATGATAGATCCCCTATACTTGTGGGTCATCACTATATTATATATATTTAAATTATTTTATATGTTATTATATATTATTTTTATTGTCATCATATATTTAACAGATACTTACATATGTAAGAAAACAATATCCCACATCTTATTAACTTATAAAAATAATTTTTTAAACAAATAAAATCCTGGATTGTTTTGGCACGAAAATCCTAGTGATTGTGTACAAAAGCTTGGTAAGATTTAAGGACGAATGTATTAATATCACTTATTATTTAATTATATTTATAACAAAATGATCAGCCCCTTTTTATTTTTTGATAACATTGCTGGCCCAACCCAACATTATAAATAGAATCAACCCAGCAAAATCATGTATTTCGAGAAAGTGCAAATGGCATGTAATTTTTAGGAAATAAAATAAATGGGCCGCATGGACGCTACATTAATTGTTCACCCAGCCCAGCTAATGGATGTAATTCAAAAAAAATATCAAATTGACTGTAAATTCTACCGCGCAAAAAAAGACTGTAAATTGTGAAAAAATGGGTTGAATACATGCCACATTTTTGAAGGCTGAAATGTGGGCCAATAGGTCGAAGCCAACGCAAGTCGTTGTCAATTTAGTCAACAAATAATTCTGACATGTTAGCCATTGGATTTACATCCAACGACCGGCATCCGTCTTCAATCTCTCGTCTTCTTCCTCCAGCGCCGCCGGGACAACCTCTCGCCTCCTGCTGCTAGCAGCTCTGCTTAGCATGCTTCGCTATGAAGCGCTACTCCACCGTTGGCCAGGCCATCCCTCCACCCCTCCACACCTCTTGTTCTTCTCCACCGACTGCCGAACCACACTGCACTAGAACCAGTTAACCCTCGTACACCTCTCCGTCTGCGATTCTACTCCCACGTCTTCCCATCTCCGGCTGATTGCTGTACGGGGCCTTGCCGTCATCCACCACCTTGGATGCGCTTGGCGCGGTGTGGTCAACGTGGTCAACGAACGACGCCATCAGAAGTAGACTGTGCATGGAGACGCTGACAGCTGGGTCCACGGCCGCACACAAGGAAATGCCTCCTTATTATGCGCAAAATAATGATTCCCCCACCTGACATCTGGGACCCACCGGAAGGGCCTCTGTATTTTGCGAAAAAAACGTGCCCCCTGCTGACTTGTCGGACCCACCAGCTATCTTCGCACGCAAGGAAGTGCCTCCTTATTACGCACAAAAAAGTGAATACTCCCCCTGCCAGCTGGAACCCAGCATACTGGGAGGCTGACTTGTGGGCCTACCAAGTTGATGGGGACGGAGGGCTTTGTCAACTTAGTCAATATGAATGATTCTAGCTCCTGTTACTGTACGATGTTTGATACGTCTCCAACGTATCTATAATTTTTGACTGCTCCATGCTACTTTATCCATTGTTTTGGACTATAATGGGCTTTATTTTCCACTTTTATATTATTTTTGGGACTAACCTATTAACCGGAGGCCCAGCCCAGAATTGTTGTTTTTGCCTATTTCAGTATTTTGAAGAAACAGAATATCAAACGGAGTCCAAACGGAATGAAACCTTCGGGAACGTGATCTTCTCACTGAACGTGATCCAGGAGACATGGACCCTACTCCAAGAAGCACCATAGGCAGTCACGAGGGTGGAGGGTGCCCCCCCTGGGCGCGCCCCCCTACCTCGTGGTCCCCCTGACGCTCCACCGACGTAGTCCTTCCTCCTATATATACCTGCGTACCCCCAATAGACCAGAGAGGGAGCCAAAAACCTAATTCCACCGCCGTACCTTCCTGTATCCACGAGATCCCATCTTGGGGCCTGTTCCAGAGCTCCGTCGGAGGGGGCATCTACCACGGAAAGCTTCTACATCAACACCATAGCCCCTCCGATGAAGTGTGAGTAGTTTACTTCAGACCTTCGGGTCCATAGCTAGTAGCTAGATGGCTTCTTCTCTATTTTTGGATCTCAATACAATGTTCTCCCCCTCTCTTGTGGAGATCTATTCGATGTAATCTTATTTTTGCGGTGTGTTTGTTGAGACCGATGAATTGTGGGTTTATGATCCAGCTTATCTATGAATAATATTTGAATCTTCTCTGAATTCTTTTATGTATGATTGAGTTATCTTTGCAAGTCTCTTCGAATTATCCGTTTGGTTTGGCCAACTAGATTGGTAGTTCTTGCAATGGGAGAAGTGCATGGCTTTGGGTTCAATCTTGCGGTGTCCTTACCCAGTGACAGAAAGGGTTGCAAGGCATGTATTGTATTGTTGCCATCGAGGATAACAAGATGGGGTATTTATCATATTGCATGAATTTATCCCTCTACATCATGTCATCTTGCCTAAGGCATTACTCTGTTTTTAACTTAATACTCTAGATGCATGCTGGATAGCGGTCGATGAGTGGAGTAATAGTAGTAGATGTAGAATCGTTTCGGTCTACTTGTCTCGGACGTGATGCCTATATACATGATCATACCTAGATAACCTCATAACTATGCTCAATTCTATCAATTGCTCAACAGTAATTTGTTCACCCACCGTAGAATACTTATGCTCTTGAGAGAAGCCACTAGTGAAACCTATGGCCCCCGGGTCTATTCTCATCATATCAATCTCCATCACTTTATTTACTTGCTTTGTTTTTACTTTTTACTTTGCATCTTTATACCAAAAATACCAAAAATGTTATCTCTATCAGATCTCACTCTCATAAGTGACCGTGAAGGGATTGACAACCCCTAATCGCGTTGGTTGCGAGTAGCTATCATTTTGTGCAGGTACGAGGGACTTGTGCGTGACCTCCTACTGGATTGATACCTTGGTTCTCAAAAACTGAGGGAAATACTTACGCTATTGTGTTGCATCATCCTCTCCTCTTCGGGGAAAACCAACGCAAGCTCAAGACGTAGCAAGAAGGATTTCTAGCATCGTTGCTGGGGAGGCCTACGCAAAAGTCAACATACCAAGTACCCATCACAATCCCTATCTCTCGCATTACATTATTTGCCATTTGCCTCTCGTTTTCCTCTCCCCCACTTCACCCTTGCCGTTTTATTCGCCCTCTCTTTCCCAATCTCCTCCTCTTTTTCCCTTTGCCTTTTGTTTGCTCGTGTGTTAGTTTGCTTGTTTGGCGCAATGGCCTTACCTAAATTTGGTGATCTTCACCTTAAAAGGCTAGAGGAGATCGAAAACAATGTCAGGAAGTTTATGGTTTTGCAATTTGAGCATAATAATTTCTTTAGAAACGAGCTTAAGGAACAAAAGAGTTTTACGAGTTATATGAATAAAGAGCTCGATGATATGTCCAAAGAATTTGATGGTATAAGAGCCCAAATTGCTCGTCTTGAAAAAATGATTGCTGAAATTTCGGATATGCAAGCTACCTTAGTCAATAAGATGGCCGCTAAACTGAATTCCTATGAAAATCAAGATGAAGATCTAAAAGTTATTGATGTGTCCCCTATTAAATCTTTGATTTGCAATTGATGAAACTGAATATGATCCTCCTTTACCTAGAAGGCGTTCTAAGAATTCTGAGTTTTTAGATCTTGATGATGAAATTGATAAAAGTGGGATTAAAAGAAATAAAATTCGAGATATTGCTAAACCCACTATTTTGGATCTCAAGGAATTTAATTTTGAAAATTGCTCTTTAATAGATTGTATTTCCTTGTTGCAATCTGTGTTAAATTCTCCTCATGCTTATAGTCAAAATAAGGCCTTTACCGAACACATTGTTGATGCCTTGATGCAATCTTATGAAGAAAAGCTTGAGTTGAAAGTTTCTATCCCTAGGAAACTCCATGATGAGTGGGAACCTACTATCAAAATTAAAATTAAAAATTATGAGTTTCATGCTTTGTGTGATTTGGGTGCTAGTGTCTCTACTATTCCCAAAACTTTATGTGATTTGATAGACTTCCGTGATTTTGATGATTGCTCTCTAAACTTGCATCTTACGGATTCCACTATTAAAAAGCCTATGGGAAGAATTAATGATGTTCTTATTGTTGCAAATAGGAATTATGTGCCCGTAGATTTTATCGTTCTTGATATAGATTGCAATCCTTCATGTCCTATTATTCTTGGTAAACCTTTCCTTAGAACGATTGGTGCAATTATTGATATGAAGGAAGGGAATATTAGATTCCAATTTCCCTTAAAGAAGGGCATGGAACACTTCCCTAGAAGGAAAATAAAATTACCATATGAATCTATCATGAGAGCCACTTATGGATTGCCTACCAAAGATGGCAATACCTAAATCTATCCTTGCTTTTATGCATAGCTAGGGGCGTTAAATGATAGCGCTTGTTGGGAGGCAACCCAATTTTATTTTTATTTTTTTTGTTTTTGCTCTGTTTAGGAATAGATAATCCATCTATATTCTGTTTAGATGTGGTTTTATATTTTAATTAGTGTTTATGCCAAGTTAAACCTATTAGATCTTCTTGGAAGATAGTTATTTGATCTTGCTGTAATTTCCAGAATCTTTGCACTCAGTGCCCGAATTGTTGAAAATCGCAGGAACGTGATTTTGCGTTGATTCTCTTTGCTGCTGATCAATAAACAAATTTCCCAGGTCGTCTAATTTTGGTAGAATTTTTTGGGTTCCAGAAGTTTGCGTTAGTTACAGATTACTACAGACTGTTCTGTTTTTGACAGATTCTGTTTTGCGTGTGTTGTTTGCTTATTTTGATGAATCTATGGCTAGTAAAATAGTTTATGATCCATAGAGAAGTTGGAATACAGTAGATTTAACACCAATATAAATAAAGAATGAGTTCATTACAGTACCTTAAAGTAGTCTTTTGTTTTCTTTCTCTAACAGAGCTCACGAGATTTCTATTGAGTTTTGTGTTGTGAAGTTTTCAAGTTTTGGGTGAATTCTTTTGATGGATTATGGAACAAGGAGTGGCAAGAGCCTAAGCTTGGGGATGCCCATGGCACCCCCAAGATAATCCAAGGACACCAAAAAGTCAAAGATTGGGGTTGCCCCGGAAGGCATCCCCTCTTTCGTCCACTTTCATCGGTAATTTACTTGGAGCTATATTTTTATTCACCAACATGATATGTGTTTCACTTGGAGCGTCTTGTATTATTTACGTCTTTGCTTGTTAGTTTACCACAATCATCCTTGCTGTACACACCTTTTGAGAGAGCCATACATGAATTGAAATTTTATAGAATACTCTATGTGCTTCACTTATATCTTTTGAGCTTGATAGTTTGCTCATAGTGCTTCACTTATATCTTTTGAGCGTGATAATTTTTGCTCTAGTGCTTCACTTAGATCTTTTAGAGCACGGTGGTGGATTTGTTTTAAAGAAACTTGATCTCTCATGCTTCACTTAGATTATTTTGAGAGTTGTTAATAGCATGGTAATTTGCTTAATGTTAATATACTTGGTATTCAAGATATGTGAAACTTTCTTTTGAGTGCGTTGAATACTAAGATAAGTTTGATGCTTGATAATTGTTTTGAGATATGAAGGTGATAATATTAGAGTCATGCTAGTTGAGTAGTTGTGAATTTAAAGAATACTTGTGTTGAAGTTTGTGATTCCCGTAGCATGCACGTATGGTGAACCGTTATGTGATGAACTCGGAGCATGATTTATTTATTGATTGTCTTCCTAATGAGTGGCGGTCGGGGACGAGCGATGGTCTTTTCCTACCAATCTATCCCCCTAGGAGCATGCGCATAATACTTTTCTTTGATAACTTCTAGATTTTTGCAATAAGTATATGAGTTCTTTATGACTAATGTTGAGTCCATGGATTATACGCACTTTTTCCCATCCTTCCACCATTGCTAGCCTCTCTAATACCGTGCACTTTTCGCCGGTATCATACACCCACCATAAACCTTCCTCAAAGCAGCCACCATACCTACCTATCATGGCATTTCCATAGCCATTCCGAGATATATTGCCATGCAACTTTCCACCGTTCCGTTTATTATGACACACTCCATCATTATCATATTGCTAGCATGATCATGTAGTTGACATCGTATTTATGGCAAAAGCCACCTTTCATAATTCTTTCATACATTTCACTCATGTTTCATTGCATATCCTGGTACACTGCCGGAGGCATTCATATAGAGTCATATTTTATTCTAAGTATCAAGTTATAATTGTTGAGTTGTAAGAAAAATAAAAGTGTGATGATCATCATTATTAGAGCATTGTCCCAAGTGAGGAAAGGATGATGGAGTCTATGATTCCCCCACAAGTCGGGATGAGACTCCGGACGAAAAAAAAGGCCATAAAAAAAGAGAAAAGGCCCAAATAAAAAAATGAAAGAAAAAAGAGAGAAGGGACAATGCTACTATCCTTTTACCACACTTGTGCTTCAAAGTAGCACCATGATCTTCATGATAGAGAGTCTCTCATTTCGTCACTTTCATATACTAGTGGGAATTTTTCATTATAGAACTTGGCTTGTGTATTCCAATGATGGGCTTCCTCAAAATGCCCTAGGTCTTCGTGAGCAAGCGAGTTGGATGCACACCCACTTAGTTTTTTTTGTTGAGCTTTTATATACTTATAGCTCTAGTGCATCCGTTCCATGGCAATCCCTACTCACTCACATTGATATCTATTGATGGGCATCTCCATAGCCCGTTGATACGCCTAGTTGATGTGAGACTATCTTCCCTCTTTTTGTCTTCTCCACAACCACCGTTCTATTCCACATATAGTGTTATATCCATGGCTCACGCTCATGTATTGCGTGAAGATTGAAAATGTTAAAGTATGAAATAATTGCCTGGCTTGTCATCGGGGTTGTGCATGATTTAAATACTTTGTGTGGGGAAGATGGAGCATAGCCAGACTATATGATTTTGTAGGGATAACTTTCTTTGGCCATGTTATTTTGAGAAGACATAATTGCTTTGATTAGTATGCTTGAAGTATTATTATTTTTATGTCAATATGAACTTTTGTCTTGAATCTTTCGGATCTGAATATTCATACCATGATTAAGAAGATTTACATTGAAATTATGCCAAAGTATCACTCCGAATCAAAAATTCTCTTTTTATCATTTACCTACTCGAGGACGAGTAGGAATTAAGCTTGGGGATGCCTAATACGTCTCCAACGTATCTATAATTTTTTATTGCTCCATGCTACTTTATCTCTTGTTTTGGACTATAATGGGCTTTATTTTCCACTTTTATATTATTTTTGGGACTAACCTATTAACCGGAGGCCCAGCCCAGAATTGTTGTTTTTTGCCTATTTCAGTATTTCGAAGAAAAAGAATATCAAACGGAGTCCAAACGAATGAAACCTTCGGGAACGTGATCTTCTCACCGAACGTGATCCAGGAGACTTGGACCCTACTCCAAGAAGCACCAGAGGCGGTCACGAGGGTGGAGGGCGCCCCCCTGGGCGTGCCCCCCTACCTCGTGGGCCCCCTGACGCTCCACCGACGTACTCCTTCCTCCTATATATACCTACGTACCCCCAATAGACCAGAGAGGGAGCCCAAAACCTAATTCCACCGTCGTACCTTCCTGTATCCACGAGATCCCATCTTGGGGCCTGTTCCGGAGCTCCACCGGAGGGGGCATCTACCACGGAGGGCTTCTGCATCAACACCGTAGCCCCTCCGATGAAGTGTGAGTAGTTTACTTCAGACCTTCGGGTCCATAGCTAGTAGCTAGATGGCTTCTTCTCTCTTTTTGGATCTCAATACAATGTTCTCCCCCTCTCTTGTGGAGATCTATTCAATGTAATCTTCTTTTTGCGGTGTGTTTGTTGAGACTGATGAATTGTGGGTTTATGATCCAGCTTATCTATGAATAATATTTGAATCTTCTCTGAATTCTTTTATGTATGATTGAGTTATCTTTGCAAGTCTCTTCGAATTATCCGTTTGGTTTGGCCAACTAGATTGGTAGTTCTTGCAATGGGAGAAGTGCATGGCTTTGGGTTCAATCTTGCGGTGTCCTTACCCAGTGACAGAAAGGGTTGCAAGGCACGTATTGTATTGTTGCCATCGAGGATAACAAGATGGGGTATTTATCATATTGCATGAATTTATTCCTCTACATCATGTCATCTTGCTTAAGGTGTTACTCTGTTTTTAACTTAATACTCTAGATGCATGCTGGATAGCGGTCGATGAGTGGAGTAATAGTAGTAGATGCAGAATCGTTTTGGTCTACTTGTCTCGGACATGATGCCTATATACATGATCATACCTAGATAACCTCATAACTATGCTCAATTCTATCAATTGCTCAACAGTAATTTGTTCACCCGCCGTAGAATACTTATGCTCTTGAGAGAAGCCACTAGTGAAACCTATGGCCCCCGGGTCTATTCTCATCATATCAATCTCCATCACTTTATTTACTTGCTTTGCTTTTACTTTTTACTTTGCATCTTTATAGCAAAATACCAAAAATATTATCTCTATCAGATCTCACTCTCGTAAGTGACCGTGAAGGGATTGACAACCCCTAATCGCGTTGGTTGCGAGTAGCTATCGTTTTGTGCAGGTACGAGGGACTTGCGTGTGACCTCTGGATTGATACCTTGGTTCTCAAAAACTGAGGGAAATACTTATGCTACTGTGCTGCATCATCCTCTCCTCTTCGGGGAAAACCAACGCAAGCTCAAGACGTAGCAATGTTCATCCAACGGTTGTAGTGCTTCTTTAACCTCTGGTCTTCTTGCTCCAGCCGCCCAAACCAGCGCCGGTCGTGTCGCGTGCTCCTGCCTCCCGTGGCCGGCTGTGATGTCGCGGAGGCCTCACTGCTCCCTACTACTCCCACCGCGGGCCAGTCCATCCCTCTACTCACCCACACCCCCTATTATTCTGCGGCGACAACAGCCTCACACCGCAGCCGAACCAGTGAACCCTCGTACTCCTCTTCGCGTGGGCATCCTCTGCTGCGTCTGCCCCGGCTCCGAGTCGTCCCCTTCCTAGGCCTCACCATCGTCCACCGCCATGGTGCTCTCTACACGGCGTGGTCAACGTGGTCAAGGAATGACTTCCATCGGACGTGGACTATACGTGGAGAGGCTGACAGGTGGGTCCACGGCCGCAGTAAGGAAGTGCCTCCTTATTACGCGCAAAATAGTGATTCCTCCACCTGACAGCGGGGACCCACCGGACGGGCCACCGTATTTCGCAAAAAAAAAAGTTTCCCCCTGACTGCTGAGACCCACCAGCTACATCTTCGCACGCAAGGAAGTGCATCCGGGCAAAAAAATGATTCACCCCCCTGACTGCTAGGACCCACCAGCTACATCTTCGCACGCAAGGAAGTGTGTCCGGGTAAAAAAATGATTCGCCCCCCTGACTGCTAGGACCCACCAGCTACAACTTCGCACGCAAAGGAAGTGCGTCCGGGTAAAAAAACGATTCGCCCCTCTGACTGCTGGGACCCACCAGCTATATTTTCGCATGCAAGGAAGTGCCTGACAGTCGCGACCCACCTGGTCGAAGCGTACGTAGCGTTTGTTGGGGAACATTGCAGAAAATAAAAATTTTCCTACGGTTTCACCAAGATCCATCTATGAGTTCATCTAGGCAACGAGTGAAAGGAGAGATGCATCTACATACCACTTTGTAGATCGCGAGCAGAAGCGTTCAAAAGAACGGGGTTGAGGTAGTCGTTCTCGTTGTGATCCTATCACCGGAGATCCTAGCGCCGAACAGACGGCACCTCCGCGTTCAACACACGTACGGTCAGCGTGACATCTCCTCCATCTTGATCCAGCAAGGGGGAAGCAGAGGTTTATGATGATCCAGCAGCACGACGGCGTGGTGGTGGATGCAGCAGAACTCCGGCAGGGCTTCGCCAAGTTGCTGCGGGAGGAGGACGAGGTGTAGCAGGGGGAGGGAGGCACCAAGACTTGGGTGCGACTGCCCTCCCCCTGCCCTCCTTTAAATAGGCACCCAAGGGGGGGGCACCGGCCCTGGGAGATGCAATCTCCCAAGGGGGGCGGCGGCCAGGGGGGTGGAGTGCCCCCCAAGGCAAGTGGTGCGCCCCCCCCCCCCCCACCTAGGGTTTCCAACCCTAGGCGCAGGGGGGCCCAAGGGGGGGCGCACCAGCCCACTAGGGGCTGGTTCCCCTCCCACTTCAGCCCACGGGGCCCTCCGGGATAGGTGGCCCCACCCGGTGGACCCCCGGGACCCTTCCAGTGGTCCCGGTACAATACCGGGTGACCCCGAAACTTTCCCGATGGCCGAAACAGCACTTCCTATATATAATTCTTTACCTCCGGACCATTCTGAAACTCCTCGTGATGTACGGGATCTCATCCGGGACTCCGAACAACATACGGTTTGCTTCATACTCATATTCATACAACCCTAGCGTCACCGAACCTTAAGTGTGTAGACCCTACGGGTTCGGGAGACATGCAGACATGACCGAGATGGCTCTCCGGTCAATAACCAACAGCGGGATCTGGATACCCATGTTGGCTCCCACATACTCCTTGATGATCTCATCGGATGAACCACGATGTCGAGGATTCAAGCAACCCCGTATACTATTCCCTTTGTCAGACGGTATGTTACTTGCCCGAGACTCGATCGTCGATATCCCAATACCTCGTTCAGTCTCGTTACCGGCAAGTCACTTTACTCGTACCGTAATGCATGATCCCGTGACCAGACACTTGGTCACTTTGAGCTCATTATGATGATGCACTACCGAGTGGGCCCAGTGATACCTCTCCGTTATACGGAGTGACAAATCCCAGTCTCGATCCATGTCAACCCAACAGACACTTTCGGAGATACCTGTAGTGCACCTTTATAGTCACCCAGTTACGTTGTGACGTTTGGTACACCCAAAGCACTCCTACGGTATCCGGGAGTTACACGATCTCATGGTCTAAGGAAGAGATACTTGACATTGGAAAAGCTCTAGCAAAACGAACTACACGACCTTGTGCTATGCTTAGGAATGGGTCTTGTCCATCACATCATTCTCCTAATGATGTGATCCCGTTGTCAACGACATCTAATGTCCATAGTTAGTAAACCATGACTATCTGTTGACCAACGAGCTAGTCAACTAGAGGCTTACTAGGGACGTGTTGTGGTCTATGTATTCACACGTGTATTACGATTTCCGGATAATACAATTATAGCATGAATAAAAGACAATTATCATGAACAAGGAAATATAATAATAATCCTTTTATTATTGCCTCTAGGGCATATTTCCAACAGCGTTGTCATTCTGGTCACGAACGTGTATGTACATATATACTGGTCGATGTAGAGGCACGCATGTGTCGTAGTAGAGGTGCATACGTGTCGTCGTGTTCATGGGGAGGCAACGGAATGCGTCGTGTTCGTGGGGAGGCAACGGAATGCGTCGTGTTCATGGGGAGGCAACGGAATGCGTCGTGTTCATGGGGAGGCAACGGAATGCGTCGTGTTCATCGGGAGGCAACGGAACGTGTGGGAGCCAACCGGCTTGGACGAAACAGGCGATGGAAACAAGGCCTGGCGTACCGCACAACGGAGGAAACGGACCTCCTACGTTCGAAACGGGGTCCTGCTGATCGGGAGGGGTGTGGCGTACCGCAAAACGGAGGAAACGGACCTCCTACGGTCGAAACGGGGGTCCTGTTGATCGGGAGGGGTGTGGC
>NC_041387.1:190933893-190935046 GCF_002162155.2 Triticum dicoccoides | reverse complement strand
GTTGGGACCCACCTGGTCGAAGCGTACGTAGCGTTGTCATTCTGGTCGCGAACCTGTACGTACATACTGGTCGATGTAGAGGCGCGCACGTGTCATAGTAGAGGCGCGCACGTGTCGTAGTAGAGGCACGCACGTAGCATGTACACGTACGTACAGTGGCGAGGGTGCAAGAAAGAAAATACAGCCACGTACGTACATACGGGCAGGGTCTCGAACGCCTACTCGCGCATACGTACATGGCTGGGTCGGAACGGAGAAACAGCGTCGTCGTCGTGTTCATGGGGGGGCAACCGGCTGGGTCTAAACAGAATGTGTGGTCGTGTTCATCGGGAGGGCTTGGTCGGAACAGACGATGAAAACAAGGCCTGGCTGACCGCACAACGGAGGAAACAGACCTCCTACGTTCAGAACGGGGTCCTGTTGATCGGGAGGGGTGTGGCGTATCGCAAAACGGAGGAAACGGACCTCCTACGGTCGAAACGGGGGTCCTGTTGATCGGGAGGGGTGTGGCGTACCACAAAATGGACGAAACGGACTTGTGTTGGAGCGCTACGGTCGAAACGGGGGTCCTGTTCATCAAGAGGGGTGTGGCGTACCGCAAAACAGGACTCCACGGGATATTATTCATCTCCACCGTCGATCTTCTCCAGCCTCCACGGGCTGCCGTCGACCTCCTCCAGCCTCCACGGGACCTCCGTTGGGACCCACCTGGTCGAAGCGTACGTAGCGTTGTCATTCTGGTCGCGAACCTGTACGTACATACTGGTCGATGTAGAGGCGCGCACGTGTCATAGTAGAGGCGCGCACGTGTCGTAGTAGAGGCACGCACGTAGCATGTACACGTACGTACAGTGGCGAGGGTGCAAGAAAGAAAATACAGCCACGTACGTACATACGGGCAGGGTCTCGAACGCCTACTCGCGCATACGTACATGGCTGGGTCGGAACGGAGAAACAGCGTCGTCGTCGTGTTCATGGGGGGGCAACCGGCTGGGTCTAAACAGAATGTGTGGTCGTGTTCATCGGGAGGGCTTGGTCGGAACAGACGATGAAAACAAGGCCTGGCTGACCGCACAACGGAGGAAACAGACCTCCTACGTTCAGAACGGGGTCCTGTTGATCGGGAGGGGTGTGGCGTATCGCAAAACGGAGG
>NC_041387.1:190928946-190933883 GCF_002162155.2 Triticum dicoccoides | reverse complement strand
CAGCTTCAGTTAGCAGCAGTAGCGAAGGAATCGCTCCATCGGGTTCAGTTAACAGCCATCGATCAATCGCTCGGGTTCAGTAACGCGTAGCCTGCAGTTCAATCGCTCGGGTTTAGTTAGAGCCCAACGCCTCGCTCGGGTTCAGTTAGAGCCAACTCCTCGCACACACGCGCGTACGTGTACGAGAGAAACCCGCATCGCTCGGCCCCCGACCTCCCACCATAATCGGCAACTCCCCAAAATTTTCCTCCCCCTCGCTTCTACCACGGTTTTTTCTGTCATGGACGGCCCAAAGAATGTCATGCAGCTGCGTCTCCGGCCCGCCCAGGACGAAAAGCCCATTTTCTGTCATGATTTTTTGTCATAGAAGTAGGAGCCCACCATATCTATGATGATACCGGGTTTTTTCACAATTATCATCATATAAGTGTCGACACAAAAAAATTTAGTTCTGCCCAAAATGTCATGGATATGTCTTTTTTATATAGCGTAGCATCCAAGAGCAATGGGTGATCGGGCTCCAGAACTCGGGCAGGGACCTGGCGTCGGCGCTGCGAGCGCCGTCCCCTATCTGCTGTCGGCCACCAAGAGGACCGGCCAATGCGGTGCCTGTCGTTCCTGCTCCGCCGCCGTTTTCGGACCTCGTGGTCGTGGGCTCGGCGCCGGCGCCGTCCACGGAGCCGCTACTTCTTAGGACCCCATTGGGCAAGGGGATTTTCTTGACCCCCGTCCAAGGGTTTTCTCCTGTCGGCGCGTCGTCCTCCTCGACCTCCGACGTAGCCATGAGAACGGGGCCGATGCCGCCGGCCGTCGCCAGGGCCAGCTCCTCCTCTGCTCTGCCACCTCTCTCCTTCCCGCCGGGGTTTTCACCCTGGCCTCGGTTCGCTGCGACTGCGCAAGCTCCGGTGAGTCAAAGAATCCCCAATGCTTGCTCGTAGATGTAGATTAGGGATTTCTTTCTTAGGCATGTTCTAGTACTTAGTGGATTCAATAGGATTAGATAGGATTCGAGTAGATCCGATTCGATGCGATCCCAATCGAATCGAATCCGATCGATCTAGTCTTGTTTGCTACAGTGTGTGTTCTAGGATATTGTTCTTCTGCTAGTGCTTTCCTAGGATCTGTGTTCATGCTAGGATCTGTGTTCATGCTAGAATCCCCAATGCTAGCGTGCTTTGCTAGGATCTGTGTTCATGCTAGGATCTGTGTTCATGCTAGGGTCTTGCTAGGATCTGTGTTCATGCAAATGGCATGTTCATGTTCAAGCTAGGATCATGTTCATGTTGCTGTTCATGTTGATACATACATGTTCAAGCTAGGGTTTGTGTTGCATGCTCTAGATTGTTATACGTGCATGTAGTAGGACCATTTTAGTATGCTGCCAAATGTGCATGGGTGCACATGGGTGCTATTTTTAGATATTTCCATGCTTAGGATAGTGCACTGATGAGTGGCAGTTGTAGAAGACCAGATGCCACTGATTAGTGGCATTTGCTCATGGGTAACTACCACTGATCAGTGCCACTTGCTCTTGGGCAAGTCCCCTGATCAGTGGCACTTGCTCTTGAGCAAGTGCCATTATTCAGTGGCACTTGCCCAAGAGAAAATGGCACTGATTAGTGGCATTTGCCGAAGAGAAAGTGCCATTGATAAGTGGCATTTGGCAAAGAGTTTGTGCACTGATCAGTGGCATTTGCTCTTGGGCAAATGTCTATGATCAGTGCCATTTGTTGTAGTGCTAGTGCAACTGATCAGTGGCATTTGCAGAAGAGCTAATGTCACTGATCAGTGGTTGTCCATTTTGCAAGCACCTCTAATACTTGTCATCTTACCTGACAAGATATTAAAGAGTGACTGGGACGTGGCGGGTGGAGGAGCTCAGGTGGTGGCCAGAGCTGAGGGCGCCGAGGATCTCATCCCCACGAATAGGTGGCTCAAGAGGGTGGACCTGCCTGGCAGGGTCTCCTTCATGAGCCTGCCACATTCAAGGGGACGATCTCCGAGGACCGGCCACGAGGAGGGGGCCCGGGAGCCACTGCGCTTCTACCAGCAGATCAAGGACGCTGAAGACCTTGCCATGCTCGTCATCCCTTGCAAATTCATGGAGGTGATGAACAAGTGGCTGGTCATGAAGCGGTTCCCGCGCGTGGTCAGGCTGTCGGCGAACAAGTGGTGCGAGTTCTGGGTGCAGATACAGAACTTCGAGGGGCACATGGTGCTTGGCCGGGGCTGGGACTACTTTTGCCGTCGCCACCGGATCGTCCCCGGCGACCTCCTCGTTCTGCATCTCAGGACTCGACCTGAAGGTCCAAATCTACAACCACGACTCCTCGATCATGTGTAGGGTTCATTGCAGCAAGTACAGCTGCCTTGGTGACATTGAGCATGCAATGTAGTTAACTTAGGTGCTAGTGTTGAACTTGTTATGGTCTGTGGCTAGAACTTATGGTACTTGTGTTGTGAACTTGTTAATATTTTGGCCAGGAGCAGCACCCTGGCGTGGAGCAGGGAAGGAGGATGCCCCTATTGTTAATCTAAGTAGTTTGCTGTCATTTTCTTGCTTGTTTTGTTTGATCTCATTTGGTTGCTTGTTTTGTTTGCTGTCAGTGCTTGCCTCTTTGATTTCTGTCAGTTGTGCTTGCTGTTGTGCTGATCATGTGGTGGTAAGGCCACCACATTTGAATGGAATGAGCAGAACACAAACGTTGTTTGCAACCAAACAGCTAAAGTTTGCATCTGCCCACACCCTAAGCATAAAAACGATAACCAAACACCAGGGGGTAAGTGCCCCTTCATGCGATGCAGGCAACCAAACAGGTTGCATCTGCTGCATATGAGGCTGCATATGAAGAACCATGCTGGCTGAAGATAGACATGCAATGCGTATACTGTAGCAAACTGCAACCAAACACGCCCATACAGTTTCCATTTCTGTGTGTAATACATTCTTATATCATGACGATATATCTCTCGATGTGGGATCTGATACTTGTTCGATGGTGTCGCTTAACAATGGAAAACATGGTTGAACATAAAGATATGTATAACGGATGAGGGAAAACGATTCATTATGCCATTGTTGTGTTGTTATTCTTAGTTCATGTTTCTTTTATCTTCCTGTCCTTCGAAAAAGAACATTCATTACTAGTAAGTCTGCACGTGAAAATTCGACGTACATAGAGAAATAGTCTAAACATAATAGTTAAAAACTATTACAAACGAATTTGCTCTCTCCCTCCCTCCCTCTCGAATTTGCTCTCTCCCTCCCTCCCTCTCTCCCTTTCTCTCTCTCTCTCAATCCCATTGATGGAACAATGTAACACAAAACACATCATCCCTTTTGATTAATTAAGCAAATGCATCTGGAAGCATAGGGTAAATTGCACATTATCAAGACCATAATATCATCACAAGTAACATGAGTACAAAAAGAATATAACCTTAAATGAACTCATACATCAGGAAGGTGCCATGTACAATTGTCCACAAGGGTCAACATGCTCATCGGGAAAAAGAAGAAAGAAACTCGCTCCGCCCTTTGTAAAAAAAATGCCACCTAAACTGCAACACCTTTAATATTTACTTGTTCCATTACGTTGCAGATTCCTCGTCAAGCATAAGGGTAGCCTGCCTGTACCAATCATCCAGATTGGTACTGCTTGCCTGTAATCCTCGGGGCAATATTTGGTGAACTGGTATTGTTAAATGTTTCAATTCTGGACAACAACATGGGGCATGGATCTCCAATACTCTACATAGATGTGATCTATCATGTGCCTCATTTGCAAGAATGGAAAAGAAAAACAGTTTACTGCACAAATCCCAGTGAGATATGGCTCCATCTTTTTAACATACTCAAAGAAAAATTATAGGACTGAAATTTAGCACAACCAGAAAGTGTCAATCACTTACACAATTAGGCAATAATGAAAACATTTACCAGAACAATAGGTCATCGGATGTACAGAAAGGGTTAACTTCATATTGTTTTTGAAAGTTTAGTGCCCGTCTCCATGGTGCGGGAACAGAGAGGAATTATTTCAGTTTGAAGCTGAAAGGAATTAACTTCAGAACCATGAACCTGCATATATAAGAAACAAAATTATGAAGCCGGCCAGGTAAAACACATATTATGATGTTGAACAAAATTATGAGGTGCAAAAGAAGTTGGTCGTGCAGTGACCAGTTCAACAAAATTATGGGGGAAACAAAAGATTTCTATATTGCTGGTGAAGAATTTAGCTGCTCCCAAACAGAGATGGCATCATATATATACATTTGGTATGCCAACTTTGGTCGGCCCGGTTTGTTTCAATAGTTTTTTTTTTGAGAGAGAAAGTCTGTTTCAATAGGTAGTGTAGTTAACTAAAAGGCCCAACTGAATCCATCTGATTGTTCTAGCCCAGCAGCACTTCAAAAAAAATAGGAAGTCGTTCAATCAGAAGCTGTCTTCCTCAATCCCCTTAAAAAAACTTCCACAACACCAGTCGCAGCAGACTCGTCTAGGGTTCTCCCGAAACATTGCAGCCAAGTGATAACTTCACAGTTAGAATTGAAAACTTGAACGCCTTGAAGGAAACAGAAACATGTGTGTATATACAAAATTATTCATGGTATAATTCTCATGTATAATGATCTGAACCACCAAATCATTCATGAATATTTTTTATGTCCAGTAAGCACGACAAAGGGAAAGTATACTAACAATACGAGGTGGCGGGCATCAACATGCAGAATCTCATCTGTGTTTATTTCTCTCCAATTCCATCATTCTTAAAGCTTATTATTAAATGCAAACCAGTAGCTAATATTCACATTGTTATATTACATATGTACAATGCAATCAAACCTGTTTTGATATTTATATATTAATCCAAGAAATATTAAACTACATCTAATCAAATGTGCTTAAAATGGTTAACTATTAATAGGGGTAG
>NC_041387.1:190873301-190928498 GCF_002162155.2 Triticum dicoccoides | reverse complement strand
GAGGTACAGCATGAAAAAAAGTAATTGTGCTTCACACAGGAAAACAGGCCTGCAGAAATTGGTAGCAGTAAAATGTTACCTGCTTGAGATTGTAGCCTCTTATAAATTAGTATTGGATAGTAAGAACAAACTGGAACTGCACCAAGCAATTGATTTTGGCTCAATGAAGAAGATGCTCAGCAGACATTTCGAGCAGAGAGCCTGCAAATTTGGAGAAGAGACAATTGAACAATCATCGAGTGAATAACAGATCCACTAACCCTTTGAATCTGTGTGACAATGAAGAGAAAAGTTTGCCTATTCTGCATAACAATTCTAGAACAAAATGCAGTAAACTCAGCAGAAAGTAAAATGCTGCACTTTGTATGTGAAATGAAATTGCCAGATGATGACATACCCGAGGGAGGCGCTTAAATATTTGTTTCATGTCCTCCTCAAAATTTTGCTCAAGTTTGCGATCAGCTTCATGAATTATAAGCCCCTGCGACACAGGGTGAATCTTACTGCAACAATTGTAGCGAAGTTATCATCAGCCAATACCATGTCTGAATCGCTCTGAAATAGAAAGGTAAACATAAGTCTATCAAATTTTGCTTCCTTCTTGTTCCATGTTTCTGAATTTCTAAAAGTACTGCGTCAAAAAGTTTCTGAATTATGCAAGTGTGTGCTGAATTTTTAAAGTTTATGAATTTCTAGAATTATGCAATAGTCTGCTGGAGTACTGCTTGTTCATGTCAATTGATGGCCACTGTTGTTAATGATCGTACAAAGTCTTTCACTTCTATGGAGTCTAAATATTGCCATGCTTGCACGAATCACAAATTCTGCAGAAGGTTGATGGTCATCACTGTTATTGATCATACAGTGTCTTTTTCTTCTGAATTACTTCTGCTCACATTTTGTTAAAGAATGACAAAAATGCACAGGTCAAGATAAACAGATTCTGTTGACAATATTGAACCCAAATTTGAACCTGGGTCCTTCAAATAAGTGATGATGCAAACTTCCAGAGTTGAGACGGAAAATTGAACAGAAGCTAGAATTCATGAATAAAAAATAGTCCAAACATGCAGATTACGAGCAGATTCTAGAAATGGCATGCATTACCTTTCCAACATTGGAGGCAACGTCACGGAGGCAAGGGGAGGAGGAGGGCAGCCAGACGCGGGGGAGAATGAAGAGGCAAGAGGCGGCAATCGGGACGCTAGCCGGGATGACAGAAAGGTGCGGCGCTTGTGTGTGAAGCGGCGGCAGGCACACAAGCTAGGTCGGCCAGGAGAATGACATCTAGAGAGATCTCGAAGGAAAAGAGGTCGGCGGGAGGAAAGCGAGCGGTGTCGGGCACGGCGCAGCACCACACCCTAGCGGCAGCGAGCCACCCCGTCGAACAGCGACGGTGGCCCTCCACCAGCAGCGCGAGTGCTGAAGCCCAAGCCACTCCGTCGTCACCTCTGCTCGTACCTGATGCAAACACCTCCGCATCCATGGCCGACTGTCTCCTGTCGTCCTCTCCTCCGGCCGGGACGCTCTCCTGTTCGCTCTCCTTGCGCCGGCAAGAACCGCAGCCCTGCTCCATCTACCCCTCGAGCGGATCCACGGCCGGTCGCGTGATGGTGCCGGTTTCCAGAGGCAGGCCAGGTGGCGGCGATGAAGATCATGTGGGAGGTGCGGGCGGGGCAAGTGCACGCAAGCGGAAGAGAAGGATGGTGGTGCGGAAAGTGCTGCCGGGCTGGTGGGGGTGAGGGTGGGGGACGAAACTACCTGGTGGTTTGCGAGAGGAACGGGAGATCATGGGTGGGCGTACGGTGGGGAGGGGATCGGTGTTCTGCCAGGCGAGGCCTTTTTTTTAAGGCTAAACGTGGTTATAATTAATGGCAGTGGTGGGTAATTAAAATGTCAAACATGTTTGATGGTACGACACAATTTGGACCATCAGATTAACATCTTTTGATGGTTGAGATGATTTGGTTCTCGCCCTTTTGTGTTTTTACAGGGTAGGATTATAATCAATGGCAGTGGTGGCAATTAAAGTGTCAAACGCGTTTGATGCTAGGAGACGATTTGGACCATCAGATCAACATGTTTTGATGGTTGAGATGATTTGGTTCTCCGTCCTTTCGTGTTTTTACAGGGGTAAGATAGGATAGGAGAAGATTGAAGGCCTTCAAAAATATCAACACCCACAACAATATATTTGATGCAAATTTGTCGAAAAGGTTCATTTTCTTATCAGGTTTGCTAAGTCGCATCTAGATGTGATATAGTTACCTCACATCTAACTTCTTAACCACGTGATCTAACGCTTTAAGATTTGTATTTTTCTTGTTTTGGAGTCGTTGTTCCCGCATGGTACGAGTGTATGGGCCTCTTTTTTTATCCGTTGCCTTTCTCTTATCTATCAGGCCATATTTTTCTAATTCTGCGCTGGTCGCGTTTTTCTCACGTCCATGTGTACGCCTTGGGGGATTTCTTGTCTACATGCCAGGCATGACATATGCTTAGCAATTAGCATGCCTCATTTTCTCTTTGTTTTTTGTCTTTTATTTTGATCGATATAATGATACAATCAATTATTTTTATCTATTTTAAAATAAAAAGTTAAAAAAATGTTTTTTGTTGAACGGAAGGTTGAAACAAACTCTTTTTAACACGGGTTGAAACAAACATGTCATTATCTTGGATTTTTCTAGTATCTATCAAGAATTAATCATTTGGTCTTTTTTTTCCCTCATTCCATCTATTATTTGTTTCAGTTGCAAACCCATCTCATACATGCAACTGGGCACAACTCTCTTTTCTCCGAGTTATAAGTCTAACCCTAATACGTTGCTGGTTCCGACCAATTTTTTTGTTCCAGTTACAAATCTATACTCAACATGCAACTGGGGCTGAGCCCTTTTTTCTCCTAGATGCTTGCCCACCCACACATGTGGCCCTTTGTTTCCCCTATTGCAAGTTCATGACTCGACATGCAACTTGGTGGTCGCGACAGACCTTTTTGTCTCAGTCGTAAATCAATCCCCGACATGTAATTGGGTCCGGTTTGTTTTCATTTTGTCCTAGTTGCAAGTCCATCATTGATATGCAACCAGACGCGACCCATTTTTTGAGTTGCAAGTCCACAGTAGACACGCAACTGCGGACCTCCTTTTTCTACAAATTGCAAGCACAACCCAGACATGCAACTAGACCCGTCTTTTTTTGTCACAGTTGCACGTCAACCCTAGACACGCAACTAGGCCCGAGCCATTTCTACCAGCTGCAAGTCCACCCTCGACGCGCAATTGGGTCCATGACTGACTGATTCGCCTGTCTTTTTTTGTCCCAGCTGCAAGTCCATTCTCGATATGCAACTTGACATTACCCATTATTTGTATCAGTTATGAGTCTACTCTCGACACAGAACCGGGGTCCAACCCCTTTTTTGTCTGAGTTACAAGTCCATCCTGGCATGTGCTTATTGGTTTTTATTTCTATTTTTTTCATTTTTATATTTTTTGGTTAGCTTTTTTCTTTCTTCTTCTTGTGTTTTCTTTTCTTTTCAAATTCGTGAATAATATTTTTGTGAATAGTTCTATAAATTTTGAAATATTTTTAATTTTTTTGTGAAAACCTTCCAAATTCGTGAATGTTTTTATATGAAATTTCTAAATCACATGTAAATGATTTTTTGAGGATGTCTCATCTAAGTTCATCACCGCTCGATTTAGTTTGTATAATTTTCGTGCAAGCGCTCCATCCCATGCATCGTTGGTAGATGTTTTGTTTGTCTGACATCCTTTTGTTGGCATGTTTAGCTTCACTTTTGTCGAGCCATTACTGCGGCACGCTAGCAACCCGTTCCTACTTATGAGCTGCGTTGGGAATTTTTCGAAGAGGAGAGGATGATGCAATACACTAGAGATAAGTATTTCCCTCAGTTAAGAACCAAGGTTATCAATCCAGTAGGAGAACCAGGCAACACCTCGTTAGCAGTACCTACACACAAAATAACAAATAATTGCACCCAACGCGAACAAGGGGTTGTCAATTCCTCGGCGGTTAATTGCAAGGATCAAATATCATAGTGATAGATATATAAATAAAACACAAAATAAAATACAGTAAAGAAAATTGCAGTAAGGTATTTTTAGATTTTAATATATGATAAAAATAAGACCCGGGGGACATAGTTTTCACTAGAGGCTGAAAATAGCATACGGTGAGTAAACAAATTATTGTTGGGCATTTCATAGAAAAGCGAATAATCATGACAATATCCAATGCAATGATCATGTATATAGGCATCACGTCTGAGACAAGTAGACCGACTCCTGTCTGCATCTACTACTATTACTCCACACATTGATCGCTATCCAGCATGCATCTAGAGTATTAACTTCATAAAGAATGGAGTAACGCCTTAAGCAAGATGACATGATGTAGACAAAGTAAACTCATGCATGAATAAACCCCATCGTTTTATCCTTAATGGCAACAATACAAATACGTGTCTTGTCCCCTTATGTCACTGGGATATAGATCATCGCAAGATTGAACCCATCACAAACCACCTCTCACACTACAAGAAAAATCAATCTAGTTGGACAAACCAAATCAATAGATCGGAGAGAAATACAAAGATATAATAATCATGCATAAAAGAGTTCAGAGAAGACTCAAATAATAATCATGGATAATCTGATCATAAACTCATAATTCATCGGATCCCAACAAACACACCGCAAAAAGTGATTACATCGAATAGATCTCCAAGAACATCGAGGAGAACATTGTATTGAAGATCAAAGAGAGAGAAGAAGCCATCTGGCTACTAGCTATGGACCCATAGGCCTGTGATAAACTACTCACACATCATCGGAAGGGCATCAAGGTTGATGTAGAGCGCCTCCATGGTCGATTCCCCCTCCGGTAGAGTGCCATGGAAGGCCTCTAGATGGGATCTTGCGAGAACAGAAAATTGCCGTGGCGGAAAAATTATTTCGGGTGGCTCTCTGATGTCAGTGGAACATTTGAGAATTTATAGAGGCGGAATTAGGTCAAGAGGTGCCATGAGGGGCCCACAAGCCTAGGGGCACGCGTCCCGAGCTTGTTGCTCCCTCGTGGCTCGTTGTGTCTTCTCCCGAACCTTCTAGTGTCTCTTCTGGAACAAAAAAATTTAATTCAAAGTTTTTTCTTCGTTTGGACTCTGTTTGATATTGATTTCCTGAAAAGTCAAAACAAGCAAAAATAGCAACTGGCACTGGGCACTAGGTTAATCCCCAAAAATAATCTATAATTTCATAATAAACATCCAAGATTGATACTATAATAGCATGGAACAATAAAAAAATTGTAGATACGTTGGAGACGTATCAAGCATCCCCAAGCTTAGTTCCCGCTCGTCCTCAAGTAGGTAAATGATAAAAACAGAATTTTTGATGTGGAAAGCTACCTATCATGTTCATCATGTAATTTCTCTTTTGCGGCATGAATAGTAAGATCTGAATGATTCAAAGCAATAGTCTATAATTTGACATAAAGAAATAACAAGGTAGCAACAATCAATCATGTCTTTCAAAATATCAATGCTAAAGAACATTATCCCTACAAAATCATAGCCTTGTCATGCTCCCTCTTCTTAACACAAAATATTATCATGCACAACGCCGATGATAAGGCGAGTAATTGGTTCATACTTTTTAACGCGCTTCAACTTTTTCAACTCTTACGCAATACATGAGCTCAAGCCATGGATATAGCACCATGGCTGGAATAGAGTATGGTGATGGAGATAATTTGGAGAAGACAAAAAGGAGAAGGTCTCACATTGACGAGGCTAACCAACGGGCTATGGAGATGCCCATCAATTGATGTCAATGCAAGGAGTAGGGATTGCCATGCAACAGATGCACTAATAGCTATAAGTATATGAAAGCTAAAAAAACTAAGTGGGTGTGCATCCAACTTGCTTCCTCATGAAGACCTCGGACATTTGAGGAAGCCCATCATGGGAATATACAAGCCAAATTCTATAATAAAAAATTATCACTAGTTATATGAAAATGAAAGCATAGGAGACTTTCTATATGAAAACATGGTGCTACTTTGAAGCACAAATGTGGAAAGGATAGTAACATTGCCCCGTCTCTCATTTTCTCTCATTTTCCTTTTTTCATTTCTCTTTTTTTTTCTTTTTTGTTCGGCTCTTTTTGGCCTATCTTTTTTCTTTTTTTTTCGCCCGGAGTCTCATCCCAACTTGTGGGGGAATAATAGTATTCATCATCCTTTCCTCACTTGGGATAATTCTCTAATAATGAATATGATTATCATCACGCTTATATTTACTTACAACTCAAGAATTACAACTCGATACTAGAACAAAATATGACTCTATGTGAATGCCTCTGGCGGTGTACCAGGATGTGCAATGATCTAGCGTAACATGTATAAAAAATGGTTAACAGTGGCTGAGCCACAAATACTATGTCAGCAATATGATTATGCAACATATGACAATGACGATGTGTGCCATAAAAATGGAACGGTGGAAGTTGCATGACAATATATCTCAGAATGACTATGAAAATGCCATAATAGGTAGGTGTGGTGGCTGTTTTGAGGAAGATATAAGGAGGCTTATATGTGATAAAGCGTATCATATCATGGGGTTTGGATGCACCGGCGAAGTTTGCACCACATCTCAACGTGAGAAAGGACAATGCATGGTACCGAAATGGCTAGCAAATTGCGGAAAGCTGAGAGTGCATATAATCCATGGACTCACATTAGTCATAAAGAACTCATATACTTATTGCAAAAGTTTATTAGCCCTCGAAGCAATGTACTACTATGCATGCCCCTAGGGGATAGATTGGTAGGAAAAGACCATCGCTCGTCCACGACCGCCACTCATAAGGAAGACAATCAATAATAAATCATGCTCCAACTTCATAGCATAACGAGAGACTATACGTGCATGCTTCCGGAATCACAAACCTTAACACCAATATTCTTACTAAACCACAATTACTCACTAGCACAACCCACATATTACCACCTTTATGTCGCAAAACTATTGCAAGGAATCAAACTTATCATATTCATTGATTACATGAGAGTTTGTATTATATCCCTCTTGAATACCTATCATATTAGGACCAAATTCATAACCCGCACTAATTTCCATTACTATTATCAACTCCCAAAAAAGATAAAAGTAAAGCATGAGAGTGCAACTATTTCTTTAAAATATAACCACCGCCGTGCTCTAAAAAATATAAGTGAAGCACTAGAGCAACTGCCTAGCTCAAAAGATATAAGTGAAGCATATATAGTATTCTAACAAATCACGAATAATGTGTGTCCCTCTCAAAAGGGTGTGTCCAGAAAAGATGATTGTGAAAACTAAAAACAAACAAAGCAAAGACTCATATAATACACGACGCTCCAAGCAAAACTCATATACTTGTTGCAAAAATCTAGAAGTCATCAAAAACCAAAGCACTACGTGCATGCTCCTAGGGGGATAGATTGGTAGGAAAAGACCATCGCTCGTCCCCAACCGCCACTCATAAGGAAGACAATCAATAAATAAAATTATGCTCCAACTTCATCACAAAGCGGTTCACCATACGTGCATGCTACGGGAATCACAACCCTCAACACAAGTATTTTTCATAATCACCTCAACTAGCATGACTTTAATATCACTACCTCCATATCTCAAAACAATTATCAAGCATCATAATGATCATAGCATCCAATTCTTTTCTATGATAGTTTTTATTATACCCAACTTGGATGCTCATCATTCTAGGACCAAATTTGTAACCATAGCAAATACCATGTTGTTCTAAAAGACTCTCAAAAAGATATAAGTGAAGCATGAGAGACTAGCAATTTCTTCAAAATTAAGACACCACCGTGCTCTAAAAGACATAAGTGAAGCACTAGAGCAAAAACTATCAAGCTCAAAAGATATAAGTGAAGCACATAGAGTATTCTAGCAAATTCTAATCAAGTAGGCTTCTCTCAGAAGGTGTGTACAGCAAGGATGATTGTGGTAAACGAAAAAGCAAAGACTAATATAATACACGATGCTCCAAGCAAAACACATATCATGTGGCGAATAAAAATATAGCTCTAAGTAAAGTTACCAATGAACAAAGACGAAAGAGGGGATGCCTTCCCGGGGCATCCCCAAGCTTAGGGTTTTGGCTATCCTTAAATATCTTGGGGTGCCATGGGCATCTCCAAGCTTAGGCTCTTTCCACTCCTTATTTCATAGTCCATAAAAGCTTTACCCAAAACTTGAAAACTTCACAACACAAAACTCAACAGGAAATCTTATAAGCTTCGTTAGTGAAAGAAAACAAAACCACCACACAAGGTACTGTAATGAACTCATTCTTTATTTATTTTGGTGTTAAACCTACTGTATTCCAACTTCTCTATGGTTTATAAACTATTTTACTAGCCATAGATGCATCAAAATAGCAAACAACACACAAAAAACAGAATCTGTCAAAAACAGAATAGTCTGTAGCAATCTGTAACTAACGCAAACTTATGGAACTCTAAAAATCCTACCAAAATAGGAAGTCCTGCAAACATTTTCTATTGATCAGAAGCAAAAAGAATCAACGCAAAATCACGTTTCTGTGATTTAACAAAACTAAATTCGTGCGCGCAAAGTTTCTGTTTTTCAGCAGAATCAAATCAACTATCATCGTAGGTTATCCTATAGGTTCTACTTGGCACAAACACTAATTAAAAGATAAAAACACATCTAAACAGAAGGTAGATGCAAGATTTATTACTAAACAGGAACAAAAACAAAAAACACAAAAAAAATTGGGTTGCCTCCCAACTAGGGCTATCGTTTAACGCCCCTAGCTAGGCATAAAAGCGAAGATAGATCTAAGTAGTGTCATCTTTGGCATTCAATTCCTCAATAGAGCTCTTATAATCTTTAGGGGTCTCTCCCTTTTTAGCAATGATTAAACCTTTAGGCAAAAATTCAAGAAATTCGTTTGTAGCAAAAGCTTCCTTAACGATAGAGAGGCAATTGGGGTGAACACTTATGGATTTGAGATCCGCGTCTCCTTTACTAGAAGATTCCCCCTTATTTTTATAAACTTGATAGTTTTGGTAGGGGATTTTGGAGTGTTTTTCATGGAAGAAAATGCGGAACCTAAATTGGTAATGATATCCTCAAGTTTACCAATTCTTTCAGAATCTAGATTTATTTTTTCATTAACTATAGGTTCTTTCTCTTTAAGACTTTTCAAAGTAACTCCAACCCTAGATCCATATTGGGTAATGTGATTATGGATCTTTTTATCCAAATTTTCAATCAACTCAAGAGTGGCCATTTTATTTTCAATAATATCAAGCCGTTGCATCACATATTCTAAAGTTAAAACCGTTCCATTAACCAAAAGAGGTGGTGGGCCAAAAAAATCTAACATAGCAGTATAAGCATCAAACGTATGGCTACTCAAGAAATCACCTCCGGCAACAGTATCAAGAACACATCTATTCCAAGGAGTGATGCCTACATAAAAATTACGGAGAAGAACGGAAGTAGAAAGCTTCCTAGTAGATCTATTTTGAGCATTGCAAATTCTATGCCAAGCATCTTTTAAATTTTCTCCCTCCCTTTACTTAAAATTAAAAATTTCATGTTCGGGAGTGATAACAAGGATAGGAGGACTAGCCGTAACGACAAGGTAACCGTTCTAACACACGAGCAAATGGAAAAGGACAAGCGAAAGAGTGAGGAGGAGATTGGGAGAGAGAGGGCGAATAAAACGGCAAGGGTGAAGTGGGGGAGAGGAAAACGAGAGGCAAATGGCAAATAATGTAAATGCGAGGGACATGAGTTTGTGATGGGTACTTTGTATGTCTTGACTTGAGCGAAGACCTCCCCGACAACGGCGCCAGAAATCCTTCTTGCTACGTCTTGAGCTTGTGTTGGTTTTCCTTGAAGAGGTAAGGGTGATGCAGCAATAGTAGCGTAAGTATTTCCTCAGTTTTTGAGAACCAAGGTATCAATCCAGTAGGAGGCTCCTCAGAAGTCCCACACACCTACACAAACAAACAAAGAACTCGCAACCAACGCAATAAAGGGGTTGTCAATCCCTTCATGGCCACTTGCGAAAGTGAGATCTAATAGAGATAGTATGATAAGATAAATATATTTTGGTACTTTATAATATAGATGCAAAAAGTAAAGATGCAAATAAAAGTAGATTGGAAGCAAATATGATAAGAGATAGACCCGGGGCCATAGGTTTCACTAGTGGCTTCTCTCAAGATAGCATAAGTATTACGGTGGGTGAACAAATTACTGTCGAGCAATTGATAGAAAAGCGAATAATTATGAGATTATCTAGGCATGATCATGTATATAGGCATCACGTTTGCAACAAGTAAACCGACTCCTGCCTGCATCTACTACTATTACTCCACACATCGACCGACTCCTGCCTGCATCTAGAGTATTAAGTTCATAAGAACAGAGTAACGCCTTAAGCAAGATGACATGATGTAGAGGGATAAACTCATGCAATATGATATAAACCCCTTTTTTTATCCTCGATGGCAACAATACATTACGTGCCTTGCAACCCCTGCTGTCACTGGGTAAGGACACCGCAAGATTGAACCCAAAGCTAAGCACTTCTCCCATGGCAAGAAAGATCAATCTAGTTGGCCAAACCAAACTGATAATTCGAAGAGACTTGCAAAGATAACTCAATCATACATAAAATAATTCAGAGGAGATTCAAATATTTCTCATAGATAAATTTGATCATAAACCCACAATTCATCGGATCTCGACAAACACACCGCAAAAAGAGTTTACATTGAATAGATCTCCACAAGAGAGGGGGAGAACATTGTATTGAGATCCAAAAAGAGAGAAGAAGCCATCTAGCTAATAACTATGGACCCGAAGGTCTATGGTAAACTACTCACAACTCATCGGAGGGGCAAGGATGTTGATGTAGAAGCCCTCCATGGTCGATTCCCCCTCTGGTAGAGCGCCGGCGAAGGCTCCGAGATGGGATCTCGCGGATACGGAAGGTTACGGTGGTGGAAATTGTGTTTCTTTGGCTCCCTAGATGTTTTGGGGGTACGTAGGCTTATATAGGAGGAATAAGTACGTCGGTGGCCGCCCGAGGGGCCCACAAGACAGGGGGGCGCACCCTCCTATCTCGTGGAGGCCTCGGCTGCTTCTTGACTTGCACTCCAAGTCCTCTGGATCACGTTCATTCCAAAAATCACGCTCCCGAAGGTTTCATTCCGTTTGGACTCCGTTTGATATTTCATTTCTTCAAAATACTGAAATAGGCAAAAAAACAGCAATATGGGCTGGGCCTCCGGTTAGTAGGTTAGTCCCAAAAATGATATAAATGTGTAAAATAAAGCCCATAAACATCCAAAAGGGGTAATATGATAGCATGGAACAATAAAAAATTATAGATACGTTGGAGACGTTGGAGACGTATCAAGCATCCCCAAGCTTAATTCCTGCTCGTCCTCGAGTAGGTAAATGATAAAAAAGGAATTTTTGATGTGGAATGCTACCTAGCATAATTCTCAATGTAATTTTCTTTATTGTGGCATGAATGTTTAGATCCAAATGATACAAAATAAAAGTTCATATTAACATGAAAATGGTGATACTTCAAGCATACTAATCAAAGTAATCATGTCTTCTCAAAATAACATGGCCAAAGAAAGTTATCTCTACAAAATCATATAGTCTGACTGTTGCTCTATCTTCATCACACAAAGTATTTAATCATGCACAACCCCGATGACAAGCCAAGCAATTGTTTCATACTTTAATAATCTCAAACTCTTTCAACTTTCACGCAATACATGAGCGTGAGCCATGGACATAGCACTATATGTGGAATAGAAGGGTGGTTGTGGAGAAGACAAAAAGGAGAAGATAGTCTCACATCAACTAGGTGTATCAATGGGCTATGGAGATGCCCATTAATAGATATCAATGTGAGTGAGTAGGGATTGCCATGCAACGGATGCACTAGAGCTATAAATATATGAAAGCTCAACAAAAGAAACTAAGTGGGTGTGCATCCAACTTGCTTGCTCACGAAGACCTAAGGCACTTTTGAGGAAGCCCATCATTGGAATATACAAGCCAAGTTCTATAATGAAAAATTCCCACTAGTATATGAAAGTGACAACATATGAGACTCTCTATCATGAAGATCATGGCGCTACTTTGAAGCACAAGTGTGGAAACAGAGATAGTAGCATTGTCCCTTCTCTCTTTTTCTCTCATTTTCTTTTTTTTTCTTTTTTTTTCTTTCTCTTTTTTTTCTTTTTTTTTCTTTGGCCTTCCTTTTTTTCTTTTTGGCCTTTCTCTTTTTATTTCCCTTTTTTTGTAAAGTCCGAAGTCTCATCCCGACTTGTGGGGGAATCATAGTCTTCATCATGCTTTCCTCACTAGGACAATGCTCTAATAATGAAGATCATCACACTTTTATGGATTTACAACTCAAGAATTACAACTCAAAGCTAGAACAAGATATGACTCTATATGAATGCCTCCGGTGGTGTATCGGGATATGCAATGAATCAAGAGTGACATGTATGAAAATTATGAAGGTGGCCTTGCCACAAATACGATGTCAACTACATGATCATGCAAAGAGCAATATGACAAAAATAATGCGTGTCAAATGAACGGAATGGTGGAAAGTTGCATCGCAATATATCTCGGAATGGCTATGGAAATGCCATGATAGGTAGGTATGGTGGCTATTCTGAGGAAGGTATATGGTGGGTGTATGGTACCGGCGAAAGTTGCGCGGCACAAGAGAGGCTAGCAATGGTGGAAGGGTGAGGTGCGTATAATCCATGGACTCAACATTAGTCAAAATAACTCATGTACTTGTTGCAAAAATCTAGAATTCATCAAAAACCAAAGCACTACACGCATGCTCCTAGGGGGATAGATTGGTAGGAAAAGACCATCGCTCGTCCCCGACCGCCACTCATAAGGAAGACAATCAATAAATAAAATTGTGCTCCAACTTCATCACAAAGCGGTTCACCATACGTGCATGCTACGGGAATCACAACCCTCAACACAAGTATTTTTCATAATCACCTCAACTAGCATGACTTTAATATCACTACCTCCATATCTCAAAACAATTATCAAGCATCATAATGATCATAGCATCCAATTCTTTTCTATGATAGTTTTTATTATACCCAACTTGGATGCTCATCATTCTAGGATCAAATTTGTAACCATAGCAAATACCATGCTGTTCTAAAAGACTCTCAAAAATATATAAGTGAAGCATGAGAGACTAGCAATTTCTTCAAAATTAATACACCACCGGGCTTTAAAAGATATAAGTGAAGCACTAGAGCAAAAACTATCAAGCTCAAAAGATATAAGTGAAGCACATAGAGTATTCTAGCAAATTCTAATCAAGTAGGCTTCTCTCAAAAGGTGTGTACAGAAAGAATGATTGTGGTAAACTGAAAATCAAATACTAATATAATACACGACGCTCCAAGCAAAACACATATCATGTGGTGAATAAAAATATAGCTCCAAGTAAAGTTACCAATGAACGAAGACGAAAGAGGGGATGCCTTCCCGGGGCATCCCCAAGCTTAGGCTTTTGGCTATCCTTAAGGTACTGTAATGAACTTCACAACACAAAACTCAACAGGAAATCTTATAAGCTCCGTCAGTGAAAGAAAACGAAACCACCACATAAGGTACTGTAATGAACTCATTCTTTATTTTTTTTGGTGTTAAACCTACTATATTCCAACTTCTCTATGGTTTATAAACTATTGTACTAGCCATAGATGCATCAAAATAAGCAAACAACACACGAAAAACAGAATCTGTCAAAAACAGAACAGTCTGTAGAAATCTGTAACTAACGCAAACTTCTGAACTCGAAAAATCCTACCAAAATAGGAAGTCCTGGAAAATTTGTCTACTGATCAGAAGCAAAAAAATCAATGCAAAATCACGTTTCTGTGATTTAACAAAACTAAATTCGTGCGCGCAAAGTTTCTGTTTTTCAGCAGAATCAAATCAACTGTCATCATAGGTTATCCTATAGGTTCTACTTGGTACAAACACTAATTAAAAGATAAAAACATATCTAAACAGAAGGTAGATGCAAGATTTATTACTAAACAGGAACAAAAACCAAAAAACACAAAAAAAATTGGGTTGCCTCCCAACTAGCGCTATCGTTTAACGCCCCTAGCTAGGCATAAAAGCGAAGATAGATCTAAGTAGTGCCATCTTTGGCATTCAATTCCTCAATAGAGCTCTTATAATCTTTAGGGGTCTCTCCCTTTTTAGCAATGATTAAACCTTTAGGAAAAAAATCAAGAAATTCGTTTGTAGCAAAAGGTTCCTTAACGATAGAGAGGCAATTGGGGTGAACACTTATAGATTTGAGATCTGCGTCTCCTTTACTAGAAGATTCCCCCTTATTTTTATAAACTTGGTAGTTTTGGTAGGGGGTTTTGGAGTGTTTTTCATGGAAGAAAAGCGAAACCTAAATTGGTAATGATATCCTCAAGTTTACCAATTCTTTCAGAATCTAGATTTATTTTTTCATTAACTATAGGTTCTTTCTCTTTAAGACTTTTCAAAGTAACTCCAACCCTAGATCCATATTGGGTAATGTGATTATGGATCTTTTTATCCAAATTTTCAATCAACTCAAAAGTGGCCATTTTATTTTCAATAATATCAAGTCGTTGCATCACATGTTCTAAAGTTAAAACCATTCCATTAACCAAAAGAGGTGGTAGGCCAAACAAATCTAACATAGCAGTATAAGCATCAAACGTATGGCTACTCAAGAAATCACCTCCGGCAACAGTATCAAGAACACATCTATTCCAAGGAGTGATGCCTACATAAAAATTATGGAGAAGAACGGAAGTAGAAAGCTTCCTAGTAGATCTATTTTGAGCATTGCAAATTCTATGCCAAGCATCTTTTAAATTTTCTCCCTCCCTTTGCTTAAAATTAAAAATTTCATGTTCAGGAGTGATAACAAGGATAGAAGGACTAGCCATAACGACAAGGTAACCGATCTAACACACAAGCAAATGGAAAAGGACAAGCAAAAGAGAGAGGAGGAGATTGGGAGAGGGAGGGCGAATAAAACGGCAAGGGTGAAGTGGGGGAGAGGAAAATGAGAGGCAAATGGCAAATAATGTAAATGCGAGGGAGATGAGTTTGTGATGGGTACTTGGTATGTCTTGACTTGAGTGAAGACCTCCCCGGCAACGGTGCAAGAAATCCTTGTTGCTATGTCTTGAGCTTGCGTTGGTTTTCCTTGAAGAGGAAAGGGTGATGCAGCAATAGTAGCGTAAGTATTTCCCTCAGTTTTTGAGAACCAAGGTATCAATCCAGTAGGAGGCTCCTGAGAAGTCCCACACACCTACACAAACAAACAAAGAACTCGCAACCAACATAATAAAGGGGTTGTCAATCCCTTCACGTCCACTTGAGAAAGTGAGATCTAATAGAGATAGTATGATAAGATAAATATATTTTTGGTATTTTGTAATATAGATGCAAAAAGTAAAGATGCAAATAAAAGTAGATTGGAAGCAAATATGATAAGAGATAGACCCGGGCGCCATAGGTTTCACTAGTGGCTTCTCTCAAGATAGCATAAGTATTACGGTGAGTGAACAAATTACTGTCGAGCAATTGATAGAAAAGCGAATAATTATGAGATTATCTAGGCATGATCATATATATAGGCATCACGTCCGCAACAAGTAGACTGACTCCTGCCTGCATCTACTACTATTACTCCACACATCGACCGACTCCTGCCTGCATCTAGAGTATTAAGTTCATAAGAACAGAGTAACGCCTTAAGCAAGATGACATGATGTAGAGGCATAAACTCATGCAATATGATATAAACCCCATCTTTTTATCCTCGATGGCAACAATACAATACGTGCCTTGCAACCCCTGCTGTCACTGGGTAAGGACACCGCAAGATTGAACCCAAAGCTAAGCACTTCTCCCATGGCAGGAAAGATCAATCTAGTAGGCCAAACCAAACTGATAATTCGAAGAGACTTGCAAAGATAACCCAATCATACATAAAAGAATTCAGAGGAGATTCAAATATTTCTCATAGATAAACTTGATCATAAACCCAAAATTCATCGGATCTCGACAAACACACCGCAAAAAGAGTTTACATCGAATAGATCTCCACAAGAGAGGGGGAGAACATTGTATTGAGATCCAAAAAGAGAGAAGAAGCCATCTAGCTAATAACTATGGACCCGAAGGTCTATGTAAACTACTCACAACTCATCGGAGGGGCAAGGATGTTGATGTAGAAGCCCTCCGTGGTCGATTCCCCCTCTGGCAGAGCACCGGCGAAGGCTCCAATATGGGTTCTCGTGAATACAAAAGGTTACGGCGGTGGAAATTGTGTTTCGTTGGCTCCCTAGATGTTTTCGGGGTGCGTAGGCTTATATAGGAGGAAGAAGTATGTCGGTGGCCGCCCGAGGGGCCCACAAGACAGGGGGCGCGCCCTCCTATATCGTGGAGGCCTCGGCTGCTTCTTGACTTGCACTCCAAGTCCTCTGGATCACGTTGTTCCAAAAATCACGCTCCCGAAGGTTTCATTCCGTTTGGACTCCGTTTGATATTCCTTTTCTTGAAATACTGAAATAGGCAAAAAAACAGCAATACGGGCTGGGCCTCCGGTTAGTAGGTTAGTCCCTAAAATTATATAAAGGTGTAAAATAAAGCCCATAAACATCTAAAAGGGGCAATATAATAGCACGGAACAATCAAAAATTATAGATACGTTGGAGACGTATCAACAATACTCAACAAAAACCTTTGTGAGATCAGTTATTATAACAAAGCAAATCACTACTTTAGGTACTGTTGTAAACCCATTCATATTTTACTAGTGAGTTATACCTACTTTATTCTAACTTCACCATGGCTTATAACCCCCGATACAATCCATATATTCATTAAAACAAGCAAACAACGCAACAAAAACAAAATCTGTAAAAACAGAACAGTCTGTAATAATTAGAACAATGGCTATATTTATGTAACTCCAAACATTCTTAAAAATTAGGAAAATATGGTAAATTTTTATATTAATCATGTGTAAAAAAATCAGAATTTTATCTCGCTTCAGCAAATTTTAACAATTCTTCTACAAGACGCAAAAGTTTCTGTTTTTGCACATAATCAAAGCAATTATCATCCAAATTATCCCAAAGGCTTTACTTGGCACAAACACTAATTTAAACACAAAAACACAACCATAACATTAACATAATTGTGTGCACACCAAAAAAATAGAAAAAGAAACAAGAAAATTAAGATGACTATTGGGTTGCCTCCCAACTAGCGCTATTGTTTTATGCCCCTACCTAGGCGTAATGCATAGTTTCAAGTGTTGTCATCCTTCAAATTAATTTCGTAGGTGGCCCTCATAATAGATTCATATGGTGTCTTAATTATATTTCTAGGGAAGTGTTCCATATCCTTCTTTAATGGAAGTTGAAATTTTATATTCCCTTCTTGCATGTCAATAACATCACATGTGGTTCATAGGAAAGGCCTACCAAATATTACAGGACAAGACGGATTGCAATCAATATGAAGCACAATGAAATCAACGTGCACATAATTCCTATTTGCAAGAATAAGAAAATCGTTTATTCTAACCAAAGGTTTCTTAATAGTGGAATCCGCTAAGTGCAAATTAAGAGAACATTCATCCATATTGGTAAAACCTGGCACGTCACATAGAGATTTTGGTATTGTAGAAACGCCAGCACCCAAATCACATAAAGCATTGCACTCATAATTTTTATTTTTAACTTAAATGGTAGGTTCTCACTAATCACATAATTTTCTAGGTATTGAAACCTCCAATTCTAGCTTTTCTTCTAAAGCTTTCATCATCGCTTCTATGATATGTTTAGTAAAAGCCTTATTTTGTCCATAAGCATTGGGTGAATTTAGCATGGATTGCAACAAGGAAATACACTAAATTAAAGAACAACTATATCAATTAAAATCTTGAAATCCAAAAGAGTGGGTACATCATGATACGTCTCCAACGTATCTATAATTTTTGATTGCTCCATGCTACTTTATATACTGTTTTGGACTATATTGGGCTTTATTTTCCACTTTTATATTATTTTTGGGACTAACCTATTAACCGGAGGCCCAGCCCAGAATTGTTGGGTTTTTTTTGCCTATTTCAGTGTTTCGAAGAAACGGAATATCAAACGGAGTCCAAACGGAATGAAGCCTTCGAGAATGTGATTTTCTCACCGAACGTGATCCAGGAGACTTGGACCCTACTCCAAGATGTAACAGAGGCGATCACGAGGGTGGGGGCGCCCCCCCTAGGGCGCGCCCCCCTGCCTTGTGGCTCCCTGTTGCTCCACCAACGTACTCCTTCCTCCTATATATACCTACATATCCCCAAACGATCAAACGGGGAGCCAAAAACCTAATTCCACCACCGCAACCTTCTGTATCCACGAGATACCATCTTGGGGCCTGTTCCGGGAGCTCCGCCGGAGGGGGCATCCACCACGGAGGGCTTCTACATCCACACCATAGCCCCTTCGATGAAGTGTGAGTAGTTTACTTCAGACCTTCGGGTCCATAGCTAGTAGCTAGATGGCTTCTTCTCTCGTTTTGGATCTCAATACAATGTTCTCCCCCTCTCTCGTGGAGATCTATTCGATGTAATCTTCTTTTTGCGGTGTGTTTCTTGAGACCGATGAATGTGGGTTTATGATCCAGTTTATCTATGAACAATATTTGAATCTTCTCTGAATTCTTTTATGTATGATTGAGTTATCTTTGCAAGTCTCTTCGAATTATCCTTTTGGTTTGGCCAACTAGATTGGTAGTTCTTGCAATGGGAGAAGTGCTTAGCTTTGGGTTCAATCTTGCGGTGTCCTTTCCCAGTGACAGAAGGGGCAGCAAGGCACGTATTGTATTGTTGCCATCGAGGATAACAAGATGGGTTTTTTATCATATTGCATGAATTTATCCCTCTACATCATGTCATCTTGCTTAAGGCGTTACTCTGTTTTTAACTTAATACTCTAGATGCATGTTGGATAGCGGTCGATGAGTGGAGTAATAGTAGTAGATGCAGAATCGTTTGGATCTACTTGTCTCGGACGTGATGCCTATATACATGATCATACCTAGATATACTCATAACTATGCTCAATTTTGTCAATTGCTCAACAGTAATTTGTTCACCCACCATAGAATATCTATGCTCTTGAGAGAAGCCACTAGTGAAACCTATGGCCCCCGGGTCTATTCTCATCATATCAATCTCCATTACTTTATTACTTGCTTTGTTTTTTACTTTGCCTTTTACTTTTCACTTTGCATCTATATACCAAAAATACCAAAAATATTATTTATCATCTCTATCAGATCTCACTCTCGTAAGTGACCGTGAAGGGATTGACAACCCCTAATCGCGTTGGTTGCGAGGAGCTATCGTTTTGTGTAGGTACGAGGGACTTATGCGTGGTCTCCTACTGGATTGATACCTTGGTTCTCAAAAACTGAGGGAAATACTTACGCTACTTTGCTGCATCATCCTCTCCTCTTCGGGGAAATCCAACGCAGTGCTCAAGAGGTAGCAAGAAGAATTTCTGGCGCCGTTGCCGAGGAGGCTCACGCAAACAAGTCAACCATACCAAGTACCCATCACAATCCCTATCTCTCGCATTACATTATTTGCCATTTGCCTCTCGTTTTCCTCTCCCCCACTTCACCCTTGCCGTTTTATTCGCCCTCTCTTTCCCAATCTCCTCCTCTTTTTCTTGTTGCCTTTTTCCTCGTCCATTTGTTTGCTCATGTGTTAGTTTGCTTGCTTGTCGTTATGTCTGAAATTGGGGAAATTATTGCTGACATGGGCGATAATAATATCATGGAAAATTCTGAAGCTCATGCTGCAGAATCCCCTACCTATCATACAAAAAGATTTCAAATCGGTAGTGGTAATATTATTGGAAAAGGAGTTATTCAAGATTTATTTACTTGTGTCGGTGCTTTGCCCTCTATGGGCAGTTCTATTCTTCATACAACCAGTAGTCTTGCAGACGCCATTGCCATGCTTATCGTTGAACTTGAAAGGCAATTTATGCATATGCACCCTTCTATACAAAGGATTTTCCTAGAATTTTCTAATATCAAACACTCTTCTGTTAAGCGTGCCGCTACTATGTTTTTGGCTCATGAATTCAGATTTATAATAAAAGAGGCCAAAGAGATCTTTGCGCATTATAGGGTGGACGTCGGCCGTCCTCCCATAGAATCTATCCTCTTTGATCAAGAAGAAATTATGCGTTTTCAATCTCTTGACTATGTTGCTTTCAATGAAAACCTTAGAAAAAAAGTGCCAACCAACATTTTAATTGATAGAATCTCTGAACTTAATGATGATTTGGCTATTCGAAATAATGAGTTAGGATACTCTCTTGAGTATAGACTCACAAGGTTCTGTCAAAAGAACGCTTATAATGATGAGTTGGTTGTGCATTATGAAGGGCCAAAAGAGGAACCTATACCTCCTAAAATTGATCTTGGGGATTTTTGCCCTATTAAATTTAGCCCTTTTGATTACTTTTGCTTGCCTCAAAGAAAACTTGCTGCCGAACGTAGATAATATGTAATGAGTTTCACCGATCTATCTTATTACTGCGGCAATACCTAGATCTATCCTTGCTTTTATGCCTAGCTAGGGGCGTTAAACGATAGCGCTTGTTGGGAGGCAACCCAATTTATTTTTTTTGCTTCTGTTTAGGAATAAATAATCCATCTAGCTTTTGTTTGGATGTGGTTTTATCTTTTAATTAGTGTTTGTACCAAGTAGAACCTATAGGATAACCTACGATGATAGTTGATTTGATTCTGCTGAAAAACAGAAACTTTGCATGCACGAATATAATTTTGGTAAATCACAGAAACGTGCTTTTGCGTTGATTCTTTTTGCTGCTGTTCAATAGACAAATTGCCAGGACTTCCTATTTTGGTAGAATTTTTAGAGTTCCAGAAGTTTGCGTTAGTTACAGATTGCTACAGACTGTTCTATTTTTGACAGATTCTGTTTTGAGTGTGTTGTTTGCTTATTTTGATGAATCTATGGCTAATAAAATAGTTTATAATCCATAGAGAAGTTGGAATACAGTAGGTTTAACACCAATATAAATAAAGAATGAGTTCATTACAGTACTTTGAAGTAGTCTTTTGTTTTCTTTCTCTAACGGAGCTCACGAGATTTCTATTGAGTTTTGTGTTGTGAAGTTTTCAAGTTTTGGGTGAATTCTTTTGATGGATTATGGAACAAGGAGTGGCAAGAGGCTAAGCTTGGGGATGCCCATGGCACCCCCAAGATAATCCAAGGACACCAAAAAGTCAAAGCTTGGGGATGCCCCGGAAGGCATCCCCTCTTTCGTCCACTTCCATCGGTAATTTACTTGGAGCTATATTTTTATTCACCACATGATATGTGTTTTGCTTGGAGCGTCTTGTATTGTTTGTGTCTTTGCTTGTTAGTTTACCACAATAATCCTTGTTGTACACACCTTTTGAGAGAGCCATACATGAATTGGAATTTGTTAGAATATTCTATGTGCTTCACTTATATCTTTTGAGCTTGATAGTTTTGCTCATAGTACTTCACTTATATCTTTTGAGCGTGATAATTTTTGCTCTAGTACTTCACTTATATCTTTTAGAGCATGGTGGTGGATTTTTTTTAAAGAAACTATTGATCTCTCATGCTTCACTTAGATTATTTTGAGAGTCATTAATAGCATGGTAATTTGCTTAATGTTAATATACTTGGTGTTCAAGATATGTGAAACTTTCTTTTGAGTGAATTGAATACTAAGATAAGTTTGATGCTTGATAATTGTTTTGAGATATGAAGGTAATAATATCAAAGTCGTGCTAGTTGGGTAATTGTGAATTTGAGAAATGCTTGTGTTGAAGTTTGCAAGTCCCGTAGCATGCACGTATGGTTAAAGTTGTGTAACAAATTTGAAACATGAAGTGTACCTGGCTTGTGCATCCTTATGAGTGGCGGTCGGGGACGAGCGATGATCTTTTCCTACCAATCTATCCCCCTAGGAGCATGCACGTAGTACTTGATTTTTTATGGCTTCTAAATTTTTGCAATAAGTAGATGAGTTCTTTTGACTAATGTTGAGTCCATGGATCATACGCACTATCACCTTTCCGCCTTTTGCTAGCTTCTTCGGTACCGTGCATTGCCCTTTTTCACCTTGAGAGTTGGTGCAAACTTCACCGGTGCATCCAAACCCCGTGATACGATACGCTCTATCACACACAAACCTCCTTATATCTTCCTCAAAACAGCCACCATACCTACCTATCATGGCATTTCCATAGCCATTTCGAGATATATTGCCATGCAACTTCCATCATCTTCATCATGACATACATTGCTTTTGTCATATTGCCATTGCAGATCATGTAGTTGACATCGTATTTGTGGCAAAGCCACCATGCATTATTTTTCATACATGTCACTCTTGATTCATTGCACCATCCCGGTACACCGCCGGAGGCATTCATATAGAGTCATATCTTGTTCTAAGTTTCGAGTTGTAATCCTTACGTTGTAATCAATAGAAGTGTGAAGATCATCATTGTTAGAGCAAGGCCCAAAAGAAAAAGAAAAAAAGAAAAAAAGGGCAATGCTACTATCTCTTTTTCCACACTTGTGCTTCAAAGTAGCACCTTGTTCTTCATGTAGTGAGTCTCGTATATTATGCTTCACAGTAGCACCTTGTTCTTCATGTAGTGAGTCTCATAAGTTGTCTTTTCATACTAGTGGGAATTTTTCATTATAGAACTTGGCTTGTATATTCCTATGATGGGCTTCCTCAAATGCCCTAGGTCTTCATGAGCAAGGGAGTTGGATGCACACCCACTAGTTTTCTTATGTTGAGCATTCATAGCTCTAGTGCATCCGTTGCATGGCAATCCCTACTCCTCATGTTGAAATCAATTAATGGGCGTCTCCATAGCCCGTTGATTATCCTCGTCAATGTGAGACTTTCTCCTTTTTTGTCTTCTCCACACAATCCCCATCACCATATTCTATTCCACCCATAGTGCTATATCCATGGCTCGCGCTCATGTATTGCGTGAAGGTTGAAAAAGTTTGAGATTATTTAAGTATGAAACAATTGCTTGGCTTGTCATCAGGGGTATAGAAGTTGGGAACATCTTTGTGTGACGAAAATGAAGCATAGCCTAACTATATGATTTTGTAGGGATGAACTTTCTTTTGCCATGTTATTTTGAGAAGACATGATTACTTTGATTAGTATGCTTGAAGTATTATTCTTTTTATGTCAATATGAACTTTTGTCTTGAATCTTTTGGATCTGAATATTCATATCACAATTAAGAAGATTTACATTGAAATTATGCCAAAGTATCACTCCGCATCAATTTTTTTTATCATTTACCTACTCGAGGACGAGCAGGAATTAAGCTTGGGGATGCCTGATACGTCTCCAACGTATCTATAATTTTTTATTGCTCCATGCTACTTTATCTACTATTTTGGACTATATTGGGCTTTATTTTCCACTTTTATATTATTTTTGGGACTAACCTATTAACCGGAGGCCCAGCCCAGAATTGCTGTTTTTTTGCCTATTTCAGTGTTTCGTAGAAATGGAATATCAAACGGAGTCCAAACGGAATGAAACCTTTGGGAACGTGATTTTCTCACCGAACATGATCCAGGAGACTAGGACCCTACTCCAAGATGTAACAAAGACGGTCACGAGGGTGGGGGCGCACCCCCCTAGGGCGCGCCCCCCTGCCTCGTGGCCCCCCTGTTGCTCCACCGACATACTCCTTCCTCCTATATATACCTATGTATCCCCAAACGATCAGACGGGGAGCCAAAAACCTAATTCCACCACTGCAACCTTCTCTATCCACGAGATCCCATCTTGGGGCCTATTCCGAAGCTCCGCCGGAGGGGGCATCCACCACGGAGGGCTTCTACATCAACACCATAGCCCCTCTGATGAAGTGTGAGTAGTTTACTTCAGACCTTCGGGTCCATAGCTAGTAGCTAGATGGCTTCTTCTCTCTTTTTGGATCTCAATACAATGTTCTCCCCCTCTCTCGTGGAGATCTATTTGATGTAATCTTCTTTTGCGGTGTGTTTGTTGAGATCGATGAATTGTGGGTTTATGATCCAGTTTATCTATGAACAATATTTGAATCTTCTCTGAATTCTTTTATGTATGATTGAGTTATCTTTGCAAGTCTCTTCGAATTATCCTTTTGGTTTGGCCAACTAGATTGGTAGTTCTTGCAATGGGAGAAGTGCTTAGCTTTGGGTTCAATCTTGCGGTGTCCTTTCCCAATGACAGAAGGGGCAGCAAGGCATGTATTGTATTGTTGCCATCAAGGATAACAAGATGGTTTTTTTATCATATTGCATGAATTTATCCCTCTACATTATGTCATCTTGCTTAAGGCGTTACTCTGTTTTTAACTTAATACTCTAGATGCATGCTGGATAGCGGTCGATGAGTGGAGTAATAGTAGTAGATGCAGAATCGTTTGGATCTACTTGTCTCGGACGTGATGCCTATATACATGATCATACCTAGATATACTCATAACTATGCTCAATTTTGTCAATTGATCAACAGTAATTTGTTCACCCACCGTAGAATATCTATGCTCTTGAGAGAAGCCACTAGTGAAACCTATGGCCCCCGGGTCTATTATCATCATATCAATCTCCATTACTTTATTACTTGCTTTGTTTTTACTTTGCCTTTTACTTTTCACTTTGCATCTATATACCAAAAATACCAAAAATATTATTTATCATCTCTATCAGATCTCACTCTCGTAAGTGACCGTGAAGGGATTGACAACCCCTAATCGCGTTGGTTGCGAGGAGCTATCGTTTTGTGTAGGTACGATGGACTTGTATGTGGTCTCCTACTGGATTGATACCTTGGTTCTCAAAAAATGAGGGAAATACTTACGCTACATTGCTGCATCATCCTCTCCTCTTCGGGGAAATCCAACGCAGTGCTCAAGAGGTAGCACATCACTATTTAAAGTTTTTACCTCTCCAAACCCACTTTTATCAAAATTTTCATTAAGATTTTCACCCTCCACATTAGGGGGACGCCTTCTAGCTAAAGTTGAATCTTCTTCAGTCCCCTTTTCATCAAGTTTAATATCATAAATAAAGATGCAATGAGTGTAACACCAATCATTTTAATATCTTCATCATTATTGTGATGCACACGGGATTCCGGCTTAGTTGCCATTTGGTTTACTAGTGTAGTTTGTGCATCAGAAATTTCCCCTAGCAAATTTTTGGTAAGAGCAAACTGAGATTGAAGATTACCAACTTCTTTACTAACATCATTGAGTAGTTTTGCAATAGAATCTAACAAGGTAGAATGCTCTTTAAGTTCTTCAGTAAAAAATTTGTTGTGCTCAGATTGCGTAAACCTGAAGTCCTTAGTATTTTGCTTGATTTCGCCATCTTTTTATGATAGGAAATATCATGATAATTTTCTCGAGACATCGCGACATGGCAAACAAGATAACAAGCAAGCAAAGAAGCAAACACAAAAAAGGCAAATGAAAAATATTTTTGTATTTTTGTGAAAATGTTTTACAAGTGGGGAGATGAAAATGAGAGGCAAATGACATATAATGTAAATGCAAGGAGATGAAAGTTTATGCGATGGTACAATATAGATGTTGTTGATGTTTCCTTGACAACGGTGCCAGAAATTCTTCCTGCTACTTGTGAGCTGCGTTGGGATTTCCTCGAAGAGGAGAGGATGATGCATTACAGTATAGATAAGAATTTCCCTCAGTTAAGAACCAAGGTTATCAATCCAGTAGGAGAACCACGCAAAACCTTTTTAGCAGTATCTACACACAAAATAACAACTACTTGCACCCAACGTAAACAAGGGGTGGACAATCCCCCGGCAGTTAATTGCAAGGATCAAATCTCATAGTGATAGATAGATAAATAAAATACAAAACAAAATAAAGTAAAGTAAAGAAAATTGCATCAAGGTATTTTTATATTTTAATATATGATAAAAATAAGAACCAAGGGCCATACTTTTCACTAGAGGCTTCTCTCTTGAAAATAGCATATGGTGGGTAAACAAATTACTGTGGAAATTGATAGAAAAGCGAATAATCATGATGATATCCAAGGAAATGATCATGTATATAGGCATCATGTCCGAGACAAGTAGACTGACTCCTACCTGCATCTAATACTATTACTCCACACATCAACCACTATCCAACATGCATATAGAGTATTAATTTCATAAAGAATGGAGTAACGCCTTAAGCAAGATGACATGATGTAGACAAACTAAACTCACGCATGAATAAACCCCATGATTTTTATCCTTAATGGCAACAATACAAATATGTGTCTTGTCCCCTTCTGTCACTGGGATATAGAACAGCACAAGATTGAACCCATCACAAAGCACCTCTCCCATTGCAAGAAAAATCAATCTAGTTGGCCAAACCAAATCAATAGATTAGAGAGAAATACAAAGTTATAATAATCATGCATAAGAGAGTTCAGAGAAGACTCGAATAATATTCATGGATAATCTGATCATAAACTCACAATTCCTCAGATCCCAACAAACACACCGCAAAAATTGATTACATCGAATAGATCTCCAAGAACATCGAGGAGAACATTGTATTGAAGATCAAAGAGAGAGATGATGCCATCTAGCTACTAGCCGTGGACCCGTAGGTCCGTCATAAACTACTCACACATCATCGGAAGGGCAACAAGGTTGATGTAGAGCCCCTCCATGGTCGATTCCCTCTCCGGTAGAGTGCCGGGGAAGGCGTCTAGATGGGATCTCGCGAGAACAAAAACTTGTCGTGGTGAAAAAGTATTTTGAGTGGCTCTCTAATGTCATTGGAATATTTGAGAATTTATCAAGGCGGAATTAGGTCAAGAGGTGCCATAATGGGCCCACAAGCCTGGGGGGCGCGTCTCCCGAGCTTGTCGCTCCCTCGTGGCTCGTCATGTCTTCTCCCGAACTTTCTAGTGTCTCTTCTGGTCCAGAAAAAATTAATTCAAAGTTTTCTCTTCGTTTGGAATCTGTTTGATATTGATTTCCTGAAAAAACCAAAAAGAAGCAAAAAACAACTAGCACTGGGCACTAGGTTAGTCCCCAAAAAATATAATTGCATAATAAACATCCAAGATTGATACTATAATAGCATGGAACAATAAAAATTATAGATACGTCGGAGACGTATCAAGCATCCCCAAGCTTAATTCCCGCTCGTCTCGAGTAGTTAAATGATAAAAACATAATTTTCGATGTGGAAAGCTACCTATCATGTTCATCATGTAATCTCTCTTTTGTGGCATGAATAATAAGATCCGAATAATTCAAAGCAATAGTCTATAATTTGACATAAAAACAATAATAATAAGGCATAGCAACAATCAATCAAGTCTTTCAAAATATCAATGCTAAAGAACATTATCCCTACAAAACCATATAGGAATGCAGTGCTCACTAGAGATGTGGTGAAACGTAGAAACTGGTCTGGTAACCCTCGATGCTCTTTTTGCAACTGCACAGAAACTTACTTGCACTTGTTCATCTTATGCCCGAGTGCGACGAATGCTTGGCGTATGATGGATTTTGTATTGGGTACTGACGTGTGCCCAAACAACCTTTGCCAATTTTACTCCTAGTGCGATGCTTACTTGCCTGAAGGGGAACGCTTCTATACCACTGGATTGGTAGCCGTGTGCTAGGCCATCTGGAATTGCAGAAACCGATCCACCTTCAAGTTTAAGAAACTTGCATCTCCTTTTGAGATTGCCTTTGCAGCAAGCGTTCATTTATCTTGTTGGGCAGGGCTACCAAAGGGAGGGGATCGAACAGACCTGGAACGAGGCGCAACTCTACTGAAGGAAAACGCTAAGAGTATGATGAGGATTTCCGCGTTGGCCTGCTCGGATGCCGCCCTGGAGTGAAGCCTCGACACACTCTCGATGCCATTCTGGCCGGAGATGTGATCTTCTGTTATCTTGTTGCGTTGAATTTGCTCTCCTTTTGCCTCTGCGTAGGCTGCTCGAACTAGTAATATGTAGATTACCGTGGTAGATTTTGCGTAACCAATGTGTTAGCGGTGGTCCAGGGTTTTGGCCCCATGGTGGTCGTTTTGACTCGAGCGAGTGCAGTGGATTTCCCTGGACTGCCCTGAACTCGCTATTTCCCTTTGTCTTTTACTTTTGGACACTTCTGGATTCAACCGAATCCGTCTGATGGTAATCCAGCCCAAGCTACTTCTGGATTTAGTTGAGAATCTACCCGGCGAGCTCGGGATCATGTCATCCAAGCACATGAACATTGCCTTGCTGACCCGCTGGCTATGGCGGATTGTGATGGGGAGGGGGGCCTTTGGCTACACATCATTTAGAATAAATACCTGTGTGGCCAGCCGTCCGCCTTCTGTCAGCGGTCTGGCGGCTCCCAGTTTTGGCAATCCATCATACAGTTGCTCCCGGTCCTTCTCATCAGGACCTCCATCACGGTGGGGTTTGGAGCATCCACCCTGTTCTGGTTCGACCAGTGAGCCGGGGACCTCCCTTTCCCAGCCTGTTTCCAGGACCTATTCGCCATCACGGTCGAACCTAGGATCTCTGTCGAGGTGGCCCCTATTTGACTTAGGGCGGCTCGCGTTCCGGCAGCCGTCTGGGCTCTGGGACCTCCGATCCTCGCCTGGCAGGACCTTCTAGCATGCATCGCCTTACACGAGCCAGACGTGGAGCAGGCGAGCAACCGCGTCTCGTGGCATCTAGAGCGTCGGGTAGCTTCTCCACTAAATCCCTGTACCAGGCCATGGCGACCACACCCGGACCTAGGCCTCCCGTGGTGATTTGGTCGATCCAACTTTCGCGGAAGATTCGGATCTTCCTGTGGCAATGGATCTGAGGCCGGGTCCCTCCCGGTGTGGATGTGCTCAAGTGGAATGGCCCGGGAGATGGGATGTGTCCGCTCTGTGGGACAGAAGGAGATTCGAACCACATTTTCTTCTCCCGCGTGTCCGCGCAAATCCTATGGACTTGCCTACGCAAAGTGGTGGGTGGTAGTTGGTGCCACAACAACTTCCCCGACCTCTTTGCCGAACTCCAGGCTTCACCACCAGTTATACGCCATACTAGGTGGCTGATTATTGGGGTTCTGTTCTATAAGTTTTGTGTGTAGTCAAAGTATCTCTACTTACTCGCAACTTCCTCTCCTCTCCTCTCCTAGGCTCTCCTAGGACCCTCTAGGGATTGCCTCGCCAGTGGCCACTCCGGCCCCGGCGGCCACCTCCTCCCTCGCCGGTGGCCACTCCGGCCCCGGCGACCACCTTGTTTCCTTGCCTCATCCACGTTTCTCTATGGAGCAATGGCACCTTTTTTTTCTCAACTTTGAGAGGGGCAAGAAGTTTCAAGCCACCATGAGGAGCACGTTTGGGCACCCCGTGGTCTTCTCTCCTGGTTTTCGGCAAAAGGAATTCATCTTGGTCATGTCATTCTGTCGGGCTACATTCAAGTTGGATACACACACGGTTAGTATTGCTCTTCAATCCATGTTTGGAGGTTATCCTCAAGGTTTTAGGGTCTCCGCTCTTAAGGACCGTTCTTTCAAGTTCTTCATTGCTTCTAAATCAGTGGGTTTTCACATTTACAATGTGGGGAAAGTGGTTGAGAAAGATTTTGATATGGTCTTTAGTCTTTGGGGTAATGGAAGTCCTAACTGGTGTCATGAGGAATTACTGTTTTACAAAGAGTTAGATGTTGAGTGGACTGTTGTTGGTCATAAGGGAAAAGCCATTGTTCATTGCTCCGGCAATCATCGGAGTGCAACTCCGGTGAGGGATCATAGGTCGGTTTTCCAACGGTTATCCGGTGCAGTTGCTACGGGGCGTGATTCAAGTCAGCCTTCAATTGAGAATTTTACTACATTAGTTAATGGGTCCATTAATGAGGATTGGGAGCGCATTTCGGAGTCAGATAATAGCGCATGTTATTTTGAACATGCATGCTTAGCATGTGGTGATGTCGGTCACCTGGCGCGCTTCTGTCCTAAGCCAGGGCTTATTGTGTTGTGGCCTTTTATCCCAGTAGCAACCTTCAGTTGCCCACCAGCCGAGGCTTGGTCCGAGGGGGTTGTTTCTGACTGGTTCAGGCACATTGGGTCGGCCCAGGAGACAAGATTGGTTGCCTCATTTAGGGAGCTGGACTTGGGGCATTTCCTAAATTTTCAACCAAGACCGCAGACAGACTACTCGCATTCCACTCCTACTTCCCTTTCTGTGCAAGCTCGTTCAACCTCTCCGTCATTGTTGTCAGACTCCCAGCTCCACTCTTCTGCAGAGGCCATTATGGCGAACATTCCCATCGATCCTCAGTCGTTTGTACCGCACGGGTTCCAGATTCAGCAGATTGAGGGAAGAACTGGAGTTACCAGGGTGGTTCTTCCTCCTCGGCCGCGTCACCATGAGGATTGGGCCATCACCACCATCCAACCACTTCCAGATGAGGTACACTTCCCCAACGACCGTGATGTTTTGGAAGATTTTCTGCAAAATGATCCAGATGCTCAAGTTGGTTTTTGAGAGATTCAGCCTTGCCCATTTGGGGAGGCATATGTTCTGTTTAGGCACATCCGTGACAGGGATAGGATGGTTTAGAGACAACCCTCATGCTTTTGGGGACGTTTTCATCACATTTACTAAGCACAACGAGGGCAGAAACTGGAGGAGAGTGCAGTTTAACCGGGTGTGCTGGCTTCTGATTGTTGGGGTTCCTTTCGACCACTATAACACTGAAGATATTGCCACTGCAATAGCAAAATTTGGAAGAATCATTCATTGGGAGAAGGAAGATGCTCTAAAGGGCAAGATCCTGGTCAAGGCAAGAGTCACAGACCTCATTGAAATTCCAAAGAGTATACATTGGTCTGAAGGAGAGAACTTTGAAGAAGGATCTCTAACTAGTTTTGTTGCGGTCTTGCTGGAGGAAATGCAGGGTGGTGGGCCTGCATATGAGGATCCATTCCCTCCTCCTGGAGTTGATCCACATCCCATTCCTCAGAATGCTAATGATTTTCCAGGATTTCATAACTTGCAGCTAAACAATGCTCCTGTAGACAATGCTGAGTGGGAAGAGTGGGATGAGCAGGGACATTGGGCTTTTCCTCAGCCAGCAGCACAGCCTATGGATATAATACAACAGCAGCAGCAAGAAGAAGTTCAGCTTGATGGAAATGAAGTTATGCCCAGCAACAGCATTACCAAAACAATTTCTTTGTCTGAAGGTTTGTCCTCACATAATGGTGGACATAATATTCTGAACCAGAAGGTTAATAAGTGGCTTTGGGAAATATTGAGGCCCCTCTAGGGGTTGGTCTTCACAATTTACTGCAAGCTTATCCATCTAATGCTCAAAATGAGGTGGAGGAGGGTGAATTCATTGCACCTGAGGATCAACAAGTGGGTGCTGCTGATCAAATGGTTCAGCTTGATGCTGCAGCTCCTGGTCTGAACATTGTTAATGAGTTTCAGAATGACACTGGCCTCATCCAACCGGAGGCTCTGCAAATTCAGGTGCCAGAAGTTGTTGAAGCCATTGGTGCAGTTGCAGTGCAACAATCTTCAGATGACCCACAACTTGCTACAGATCATAGCATTCTCAAAGAAGTGTCAGCAGTTAATGAGGATCCATTGAGCTCTATTAAGGAAAGTGCTGGTCCTTCTGCAGGTATAACTAATGTTAATTTGGATATTTCTTCAGATTCCTTGATCAGTCCACAAGAAATGTTTCAGTTGGCCTCACAACATGCTTTTTCTGTTATTGATGGTGCCCATCTTATGTCTGAGGAAGGCATTGAGCTCTGGGGGAAACATTTTGCACCTTCTCCCACACAGGTGGCAAGTTCCTTCTCTTCAGATATTCCAGTAAGTTGGTTTAATTACATTCTGCACTTGCTTCTGACACCAGATAAATTTGATTGGACCTTGCATCTTTTGAAATCCCCCTTATGGCAAATTTTGATTGAGAACTGCAAAGAGGAAGATTCTATGACTTTTTGTATCCCTGATAAGTGCTCTGTCTCCCAGGCCCCAGTATGCAAGTTGCAATCACCTACTGGTTTTAATAAAGAAAATGCTGGATGTAGCCCAGCAGCTCACTCTTCTTCTGGAGCAAGCAGTCCTCTAAAAATAGTTTCTCCAACTAATGTGATTCTCTTACCAGCTGGGGAGGCAATTGTTGGAAATATGCCCTAGAGGCAATAATAAAAGTATTATTATATTTCATTGTTCATGATAATTGTCTTTTATTCATGCTATAACTGTATTATCCGGAAATCGTAATACACGTGTGAATACTTAGACCACACTATGTCCCTGGTAAGCCTCTAGTTGACCAGCTCGTTGTGATCAACAGATAGTCATGGTTTCCTGACTATGGACATTGGATGTCGTTGATAACGGGATCACATCATTAGGAGAATGATGTGATGGACAAGACCCAATCCTAAGCATAGCATAAAAGATCGTGTAGTTCGTTTTGCTAGAGCTTTGCAAGTGTCAAGTATCTCTTCCTTCAACCATGAGATCGTGTAATTCCCGGATACCGTAAGGGTGCCTTGGGTGTATCAAACGTCACAACATAACTGGGTGACTATAAAGGTGCATTACAGGTATCTCCGAAAGTAGCTGTTGGGTTGACACGGATCGAGACTGGGATTTGTCACTCCGTATGACGGAGAGGTATCTCTGGGCCCACTCGGTAATGCATCATCAAATTGAGCTCAATGTGACCAAGGTGTTGGACACGGGATCATGCATTACGGTACGAGTAAAGTGACTTGCCGGTAACGAGACTGAACAAGGTATTGGGATACCGACGATCGAGTCTCGGGCAAGTAACATACCGATTGACAAAGGGAATTGCATACAGGGTTTGATCGAATCCTCGACATAGTGGTTCATCCGATGACAACATCGAGGAGCATGTGGGAGCCATCATGGGTATCCAGATCCCGCTGATGGTTATTGACTGAGAGCGTCTCGGTCATGTCTGCATGTCTCCCGAACCCGTAGGGTCTACACACTTAAGGTTCGGTGACGCTAGGGTTATGAAGATATGTATATGCAGAAACCCGAATTTTGTCCGGAGTCCCGGATGAGATCCCGGACGTCACGAGGAGTTCCGGAATGGTCCGGAGGTAAAGAATTATATATAGGAAGTGCTATTTCGGGCATCGGGACAAGTTTCGGGGTTATCGGTATTGTACCGGGACCACCGGAAGGGTCTCGGGGGTCCACCGGGTGGGGCCACCTGTCCCGGGGGGCCACATGGGCTGTAGGGGGTGCGCCTTGGCCATCATGGGCCAAGGGCACCAGCCCCTATAGGCCCATGCGCCTAGGGTTTCCCCCTAGGAGGAGTCCTAGTGGTGGAAGGCACCCCTAGGTGCCTTGGGGGGGAGGGAAACCTCCCCTAGGCCGCCGCCCCCCCTAGTAGATCTCATCTACTAGGGCCGGCGCCCCCCCTGGCACCCCTATATATAGTGGGGGAGAGGAGGGACTTCATACACCAGCCCCTGGCGCCTCCATCTCCCCCCGTTACGTCTCTCCCTCGTAGTCTCGGCGAAGCCCTGCTGCTGTGACGCCCTGCATCCACCACCACGCCGTCGTGCTGCTGGATCTTCATCAACCTCTCCTTCCCCCTTGCTGGATCAAGAAGGAGGAGACGTCTCCCGTCCCGTACGTGTGTTGAACGCGGAGGTGCCGTCCATTCGGCGCTGGTCATCGGTGATTTGGATCACGTCGAGTACGACTACATCATCACCTTGCAAGCTTCTGCACGCGATCTACAAGTGGTATGTAGATGCAAACTCTCTCCCTAGACTCGTTGCTTAGATGAACTCATAAATGGATCTTGGTGAAACCGTAGAAAAAATTTTGATTTTCTGCAACGTTCCCCAATAGTGGCATCATGAGCTAGGTCTATGCGTAGTTCTCTTTGCACGAGTAGAACACAACTTTGTTGTGGGCGTGGATTTTGTCATCTTACTTGCCTCTACTAGTCTTTTCTTGCTCAATGGTATTGTGGGATGAAGCGGCCCGGACCAACCTTACACGTACTCTTACGTGAGACCGGTTCCACCGACTGACATGCACAAGTTGCATAAGGTGGCTGGCGGGTGTCTGTCTCTCCCACCTTAGTTGGAGCGGAATCGATGAACAGTGCCCTTATGAAGGTTAAATAGAAGTTGACAAAATCACGTTGTGGTGATTCGTAGGTAAGAAAACGTTCTTGCTAGAACCCAATTGCAGCCACGTAAAAGATGCAACAACAATTAGAGGACGTCTAACTTGTTTTTGCAGCGATTGATCATGTGATGTGATATGGCCAGAAGTTGTGATGAATGATGAATTGTGATGTATGAGATCATGTTCTCTGTAATAGGATTCACGACTTGCATGTCGATGAGTATGACAACCGGCAGGAGCCATAGGAGTTGTCATTATTTTTTGTATGACCTGCGTGTCATTGAATAACGTCATGTAAACTACTTTACTTTATTGCTAAACGTTAGTCATAGAAGTAGAAGTAGTCGTTGGCGTGACAACTTCATGAAGACACGATGATGGAGATCATGATGATGGAGATCATGGTGTCAAGCCGGTGACAAGATGATCATGGAGCCCCGAAGATGAAGATCAATGGAGCTATATGATATTGGCCATATCATGTCACAACTATATAATTGCATGTGATGTTTATTATGTATTATGCATCTTGTTTACTTAGGACGACGGTAGTAAATAAGATGATCCCTTATAAAATTTCAAGAAGTGTTCTCCCCTAACTGTGCACCGTTGCTACAGTTCGTCATTTCTAAGCACCACGTGATGATCGGGTGTGATGGATTCTTACGTTCACATACAATGGGTGTAAGACAGTTTTACACAGCGAAAACACTTAGGGTTAACTTGACGAGCCTAGCATGTGCAGACATGGCCTCGGAACACGGAGACCGAAAGGTCGAACACGAGTCGTATGGAAGATACGATCAACATGAAAATGTTCACCGACGATGACTAGTCCGTCTCACGTGATGATCGGACACGGGCTAGTCGACTCGGATCGTGTAACACTTAGATGACTAAAGGGATGTCTAATCTAAGTGGGAGTTCATAATTTGATTAGAACTTTATTATCATGAACTTAGTCTAAAACCTTTGCAAATATGTCTTGTAGATCAATGGCCAACGCTAATGTCAACATGAACTTCAACGCGTTCCTAGAGAAAACCAAGCTGAAAGATGATGGCAGCAACTATACGGACTGGGTCCGGAACCTGAGGATCATCCTCATAGCTGCCAGGAAACAATATGTCCTAGAAGGACCACTAGGTGACGCTCCCGTCCCAGAGAACCAAGACATTATGAATGCTTGGCAAACTCGCGCTGATGATTACTCCCTCGTTCAGTGCGGCATGCTTTACAGCTTAGAACCGGGGCTCCAAAAGCGTTTTGAGCATCACGGAGCATATGAGATGTTCGAAGAGCTGAAACTAGTTTTCCAAGCTCATGCCCGGGTCGAGAGATATGATGTCTCCGACAAGTTCTACAGTTGTAAGATGGAGGAAAACAGTTCTGTCAGTGAGCACATCCTGAAGATGTCTGGGTTGCACAACCGTATGACCCAGCTGAACATTAACCTCCCAGATGAGGCGGTCATTGACAGAATCCTCCAGTCGCTCCCACCGAGCTACAAAAGCTTTGTGATGAACTACAACATGCAGGGAATGGAAAAGACCATTCCTGAAGTGTTCTCGATGCTGAAGTCAGCAGAGGCTGAAATCAAGAAAGAACATCAAGTGTTGATGGTCAATAAGACCACTAAGTTCAAGAAGGGCAAGGGTAAGAAGAACTTCAAGAAGGACGGCAAAGATGTTGCCGCGCCTGGTAAGCCAGTTACCGGGAAGAAGTCAAAGAATGGACCCAAGCCTGAGACTGAGTGCTTTTATTGCAAGGGGAAGGGTCACTGGAAGCGGAACTGCCCCAAATACTTAGCGGATAAGAAGGCCGGCAACACCAAAGGTATATTTGATATACATGTGATTGATGTGTACCTTACCAGTACTCGTAGTAACTCCTGGGTATTTGATACCGGTGCCGTTGCTCATATTTGTAACTCACAGCAGGAGCTGCGAAATAAACGGAGACTGGCGAAGGACGAGGTGACGATGCGCGTCGGGAATGGTTCCAGAGTCGATGTGATCGCCGTCGGCACGCTGCCTCTACATTTACCTACGGGATTAGTTTTGAACCTTAATAATTGTTATTTAGTGCCAAGTTTGAGCATGAACATTGTATCTGGATCTCGTTTAATATGAGATGGCTACTCATTTAAGTCTGAGAATAATGGTTGTTCGATTTATATGAGAGATATGTTTTATGGTCATGCTCCGATGGTCAATGGTTTATTCTTAATGAATCTCGAGCGTAATATTACACATGTTCATAGTGTAGATGCCAAAAGATTTAAAGTTGATAACGATAGTCCCACATACTTGTGGCACTGCCGCCTTGGTCACATTGGTGTCAAGCGCATGAAGAAGCTCCATGCCAATGGACTTTTAGAGTCTCTTGATTATGAATCGTTCGACACGTGCGAACCATGCCTCTTGGGCAAAATGACCAAGACTCCGTTCTCCGGAACAATGGAGCGAGCAACCAACTTGTTGGAAATCATACATACCGATGTGTGCGGTCCAATGAGCGTTGAGGCTCGCGGAGGATATCGTTATGTTCTCACTCTCACAGATGACTTGAGTAGATATGGGTATGTCTACTTAATGAAACACAAGTCTGAGACCTTTGAAAAGTTCAAGGAATTTCAGAATGAGGTGGAGAATCAACGTGACCGAAAGATAAAATTCTTACGATCAGATCGTGGAGGAGAATACTTAAGTCACGAATTTGGTACACACTTAAAGAAATGTGGAATCGTTTCATAGCTCACGCCGCCTGGAACACCTCAGCGAAACGGTGTGTCCGAATGTCGTAATCGCACTCTATTGGATATGGTGCGGTCTATGATGTCTCTTACCGATTTACCGCTATCATTTTGGGGATACGCTCTAGAGACAGCTACATTCACTTTAAATAGGGCACCGTCTAAATCCGTTGAGACGACACCGTATGAATTATGGTTTGGAAAGAAACCTAAGCTGTCGTTTCTAAAAGTTTGGGGATGCGATGCTTATGTCAAGAAACTTCAACCTGAAAAGCTCGAACCCAAGTCGGAAAAATGCGTATTCATAGGATACCCTAAGGAAACTGTAGGGTATACCTTCTACTTAAGATCCGAAGGCAAGATCTTTGTTGCCAAGAACGGATGCTTTCTGGAAAAAGAGTTTCTCTCGAAAGAAGTAAGTGGGAGGAAAGTAGAACTCGATGAAGTACTACCTCTTGAGCGGGATAGTGACGCAGCACAGGAAACCATTCCTGTGATGCCCACACCAACTGAAGAGGAAATCCATGATAATGATCAAGGTACTTCGGATCAAGTTACTGCTGAACTTCGTAGGTCCACAAGGACACGTTCCGCACCAGAGTGGTACGGCAACCCTGTCCTGGAAATCATGTTGTTAGACAACAATGAACCTTCGAACTATGAAGAAGCAATGGCGGGCCCGGATTCCAACAAATGGCTTGAAGCCATGAAATCCGAGATAGAATCCATGTATGAAAACAAAGTATGGACTTTGACAGACTTGCCCGATGATCGGCGAGCGATAGAAAACAAATGGATCTTTAAGAAGAAGACGGACGCGGATGGTAATGTTACCATCTATAAAGCTCGACTTGTCGCTAAGGGTTATCGACAGGTTCAAGGGATTGACTACGACGAGACATTCTCTCCCGTAGCGAAGCTAAAGTCCGTCCGAATCATGTTAGCAATTGCCGCATACTATGATTATGAGATATGACAGATGGACGTCAAAACAGCATTCCTTAACGGGCATCTTAAGGAAGAACTGTATATGATGCAGCCGGAAGGTTTTGTCGATCCTCGGAACGCTAACAAAGTATGCAAGCTCCAGCGATCCATTTATGGACTGGTGCAAGCATCTCGGAGTTGGAACATTCGCTTTGATGAAATGATCAAAGCGTTTGGGTTTATGCAGACTTATGGAGAAGCCTGCGTTTACAAGAAAGTGAGTGGGAGCTCTGTAGCATTTCTCATATTATATGTAGATGACATACTCCTGATGGGAAATAATATAGAATTTCTGGACAGCATTAAGGCCTACTTGAATAAGTGTTTTTCAATGAAGGACCTTGGAGAAGCTGCTTATATATTAGGCATCAAGATCTATAGAGATAGATCGAGACGCCTCATAGGTCTTTCACAAAGCACATACCTTGATAAGATTTTGAAGAGATTCAGAATGGATCAGTCCAAGAAGGGGTTCTTGCCTATGTTACAAGGTATGAGACTGAGCTCAGCTCAGTCACCGACCACGGCAAAAGATAAAGAAGAGATGAGTGTAATCCCCTATGCGTCAGCCATAGGATCTATTATGTATGCCATGCTGTGTACCAGACCCGATGTAAACCTTGCCATAAGTTTGGTAGCAAGATACCAAAGTAATCCCGGCAAGGAACACTGGACAGCGGTCAAGAATATCCTGAAGTACCTGAAAAGGACAAAGGACATGTTTCTCGTTTATGGAGGAGACGAAGAGCTCGTCGTAAAGGGTTACGTCGACGCTAGCTTCGACTCAGATCTGGATGACTCTAAGTCACAAACCGGATACGTGTATATGTTGAATGGTGGAGCAGTAAGCTGGTGCAGCTGCAAGCAGAGCGTCGTGGCGGGATCTACGTGTGAAGCGGAGTACATGGCAGCCTCGGAGGCAGCACATGAAGCGATTTGGGTGAAGGAGTTCATCACCGACCTAGGAGTCATACCCAATGCGTCGGGGCCGATCAAACTCTTCTGTGACAACACTGGAGCTATTGCCCTCGCAAAGGAGCCCAGGTTTCACAAGAAGACAAGGCACATCAAGCGTCGTTTCAACTCCATCCGTGAAAATGTTCAAGATGGAGACATAGAGATTTGCAAAGTGCACACGGATCTGAATGTCCCAGATCCGCTGACTAAACCTCTCTCGCGTGCAAAACATGATCAACACCAGAACTCTATGGGTGTTCGATTCATCACAATGTAACTAGATTGGTGACTCTAGTGCAAGTGGGAGACTGTTGGAAATATGCCCTAGAGGCAATAATAAAAGTATTATTATATTTCATTGTTCATGATAATTGTCTTTTATTCATGCTATAACTGTATTATCCGGAAATCGTAATACACGTGTGAATACTTAGACCACACTATGTCCCTGGTAAGCCTCTAGTTGACCAGCTCGTTGTGATCAACAGATAGTCATGGTTTCCTGACTATGGACATTGGATGTCGTTGATAATGGGATCACATCATTAGGAGAATGATGTGATGGACAAGACCCAATCCTAAGCATAGCATAAAAGATCGTGTAGTTCGTTTTGCTAGAGCTTTGCAAGTGTCAAGTATCTCTTCCTTCGACCATGAGATCGTGTAACTCCCGGATATCATAAGGGTGCCTTGGGTGTATCAAACGTCACAACGTAACTGGGTGACTATAAAGGTGCATTACAGGTATCTCCGAAAGTAGCTGTTGGGTTGACACGGATCGAGACTGGGATTTGTCACTCCGTATGACGGAGAGGTATCTCTGGGCCCACTCGGTAATGCATCATCAAATTGAGCTCAATGTGACCAAGGTGTTGGACACGGGATCATGCATTACGGTACGAGTAAAGTGACTTGCCGGTAACGAGACTGAACAAGGTATTGGGATACCGACGATCGAGTCTCGGGCAAGTAACGTACCGATTGACAAAGGGAATTGCATACAGGGTTTGATCGAATCCTCGACATAGTGGTTCATCCGATGACAACATCGAGGAGCATGTGGGAGCCATCATGGGTATCCAGATCCCGCTGATGGTTATTGACTGAGAGCGTCTCGGTCATGTCTGCATGTCTCCCGAACCCGTAGGGTCTACACACTTAAGGTTCGGTGACGCTAGGGTTATGAAGATATGTATATGCAGAAACCCGAATTTTGTTCGGAGTCCCGGATGAGATCCCAGACGTCACGAGGAGTTCCCGAATGGTCCGGAGGTAAAGAATTATATATAGGAAGTGCTATTTCGGGCATCGGGACAAGTTTCGGGGTTATCGGTATTGTACCGGGACCACCGGAAGGGTCTCGGGGGTCCACCGGGTGGGGCCACCTGTCCCGGGGGGCCACATGGGCTGTAGGGGGTGCGCCTTGGCCATCATGGGCCAAGGGCACCAGCCCCTATAGGCCCATGCGCCTAGGGTTTCCCCCTAGGAGGAGTCCTAGTGGTGGAAGGCACCCCTAGGTGCCTTGGGGGGGAGGGAAACCTCCCCTAGGCCGCCGCCCCCCCTAGTAGATCTCATCTACTAGGGCCGGCGCCCCCCCTGGCACCCCTATATATAGTGGGGGAGAGGAGGGACTTCATACACCAGCCCCTGGCGCCTCCATCTCCCCCCGTTACGTCTCTCCCTCGTAGTCTCGGCGAAGCCCTGCTGCTGTGACGCCCTGCATCCACCACCACGCCGTCGTGCTGCTAGATCTTCATCAACCTCTCCTTCCCCCTTGCTGGATCAAGAAGGAGGAGACGTCTCCCGTCCCGTACGTGTGTTGAACGCGGAGGTGCCGTCCGTTCGGCGCTGGTCATCGGTGATTTGGATCACGTCGAGTACGACTACATCATCACCTTGCAAGCTTCCGCACGCGATCTACAAGTGGTATGTAGATGCAAACTCTCTCCCTAGACTCATTGCTTAGATGAACTCATAGATGGATCTTGGTGAAACCGTAGAAAAAATTTTGATTTTCTGCAACGTTCCCCAATAGCAATCTCCAAGAAAAGGAGGGGAAAAGGACCCCTAGTTGAAACCCAGGTAAGAAGAAGTGGAAGAATTAGAGAGGAAAACAAACATTTCAGAAGAAATTCTTGCATAGGAAAATCATGTCTTCCTTGCAATGTTACTCCTCCAGTTTTGCAAAGTAAAGTAGTTAAAAATCTCACATCATCTTTTTGCAAGGTGGCTGGACAGGATTTGCAAGAGAACATGGCCAAAAGGGCTAAAAGCAAGGAGTTTGATGGGGAGGCCATGAATTCCAAGGCCAAGGAGCACAACAACTCCAACCCTAGTGCAGAATGATTAGTAAATCATATATACATTATGGCTGGAAAGCCAGGGTCCATGGGGAGAATGTTTCTAAGTTAGTTTCTCAGATATTGAGCTATATGTACTGCCTGAGGCATTTTGTTATGTGTATGCTTGGCACCTTTCCAGGCAGTCTATCTGGCTTTGCTGTAATAATTTGCACTTCTGGAAGACTTGTATGATGCTAAATTGAGCACCTGGATCTTTGCAAGTTCTCTGTTGCACCCAATATAAATTCAGGTTCTGTGGTTGCTGTGTTGTGGTCTGTCAAAGGCTGGTCTTTGATAGCAGTTTAATAACAACCAAGTTACATAATGAATAATAAGAGATCTTGGAACATGTTAAATTGGAACATTAGAGGCATAAATGCAGAAGCCAAGTGGCTAGCTTTAAAGCAAAAAATAGAAGAAAGTGCAGCTGGGATCATATGTTTACAGGAGACCAAAAGAGAGGGGTTTGACTTGTCTTATGTTCATAACTTCTGCCTACACACATTTAATAAATTTGAGTACCTTCCTTCTGTTGGGGCTTCTGGAGGTATTATTATAATCTGGGTTGGCTCTCTTTTTCATGGAGAAGTACTATTCCAAAACAAGTTTTCTCTCTCAATGAAATTCACTTGTAACATCTCCAACCAGTCTTGGGTTTTGACAAACATCTATGGTCCCAGTAACCAGGAAGACAAAGCTGAATTTCTGCAGTGGTTTAGTAACATCCAAATTCCCCCTGATGTGGATTGGATAGTGATGGGTGACTTCAATTTTATCAGATCCCCAAGTGACAGGAACAAACCAGGGGGAGATGTCAATCAATTGCTCCTCTTTAATGAAGCTATTAGTAACTTAGGTTTGCTTGAACTACCCTTAAAAGGCAGACAATTCAGCTGGAGTAACATGCAGGAAAACCCTCTATTAGAAAAGCTTGACTGGTTCTTCACTTCTACTTCCTGGATGACTTCATACCCAGATTCCATAGCTCTTCCACTTGCAAGACCTATTTCTGACCACCTGCCATGTTTGATTAAAGTGGGAACCTCTATTCCAAAAGCAAAAGTGTTCAAATTTGAGAATTTCTGGTTGAAGCACAACTCTTTTAAAGATATAGTCAAAGCAGCTTGGGACATTCCTGTGGGATACATAAATCCTGCCAAGTTGATCAATGCTAAGTTTAAAAACCTAAGGAGGGCTTTAAAATTATGGTCAAAGAGTTTGACTTGCCTTAAGAAGCAGATTGCAGACATCAATGAGTGCAGTTTCCTCCTGGACTTCTTTGAGGAATTTAGAAGATTGGACACCATAGAGTGGAATTGTAGAGCTTTGCTAAAAGAACACCTGCTGACTATTTTGAAGAACCAGAAGATATATTGGAAACATAGAGGAAAAGTTAAAGGAGTAAATTTTGGAGATGAAAATACAAAGTTTTTCCACACAAGAGCTTCCATTAACTACAAGTATAATAAGGTTGATATGCTCCTTAATGAGGATCAAATTGAAATCATGGATCATGATGGAAAGGCTGGCTTACTTTGGGAATCCTTCAAACAGAGACTAGGAAAAATCTGAGGGACATACTATGCATTTTGATTTGCAAAACCTTCTTTCCAACCAGATCAACCCAGATATCTTCAAGGACATTGAACAGCCATTTTCAGATGAGGAAATAAATAATGTGGTTAAGGACTTGCCTACTGATAAATTCCCTGGGCCAGATGGCTTCAACAATGAGTTTTTAAAAGCTTGTTGGGACATTATTGGAGCTGATGTAAGAAACTTGGTGCATGCCTTCCATGAAGGTAAAATTTCTCTTGAGAGCATCAACACCTCATATATCACCCTCATCCCCAAGAACTCTGCTCCTCTCACCCCTAGTGATTTTAGACCTATTTCTTTACTTAATGGGGTGCTAAAGATCATCACTAAGTTATTGGCAAATAGATTGCAAAAGGTTATTTTGCAAATGATCCACATTAACCAATATGGATTTCTTAAGGGCGGGGTTATTCAAGATTGCTTGGGGTGGTCCTATGAATACATTCACCAATGTTACAAATGCAGAGAAGAATTGCTTGTGCTAAAATTAGACTTTGAAAAAGCATTTGATACCATTGAACATCAAGCAATTGTAGACATTCTCAGAGCTAAAGGATTTGGCAATAAGTGGATCTCATGTATAGAAATGATCTTTAACTCTACTTCAACTGTTGTAATACTGAATGGAGTACCTGGTAAGAAGATTTACTGTAGAAGGGGAGTACCACAGGGAGATCCTCTATCACCTCTGTTGTTTGTCATAGCTGCTGACCTTCTCCAATCAGTAATCAATAAAGCAATGGGAATGGGCCTCCTTCATGCACTGAGGGATCCTGGATTAGGGGGTATCTGGACTGTCGGACTGTGTACAACATCCGGACTATTGAAGCGTGGAGATACAAGACTCAAGACTTCGGCCCGTGTCCGGATGGGACTTTCCTTGGCGTGGAAGGCAAGCTTGGCGATCCGGATGTTATATTTCCTTCCTTGTAACCGACTCCATGTAAACCCTAGCCCTCTTCGGTGTCTATATAATCCGGAGAGGTTGGTCCTTAGAAGGCCGATCAAAATTACATTCATACCATCATAGGCTAGCTCCTAGGGTTTAGCCTCTATGATCTCGTGGTATATCTACTCTTGTACTACCCATATCATCAACATTAATCAAGCAGGAAGTAGGGTTTTACCTCCATCGAGAGGGCCCGAACCTGGGTAAACATCTGTGTCCCTTACTTCTTGTTACCATCAGCCTTGACGCACAGATCAGGACCCCCTACCCGAGATCTGCTGGTTTTGACACCGACATTGGTGCTTTCATGGAGATTTCCTTTGTGACGTCGCCATCAGGCTCGATGGCTCCTTCAATCGTCATTAACGACGCTGTCCAGGGTGAGACTTTCCTCCCCGGACAGATCTTCATGTTCGGCGGCTTCGCGCTGCGGGCCAATTCACTTGGCCACTTGGAGCAGATCGATAGCTATGCCCTCGGCCATCAAATAAGGTTCGGAAACCTGAACTACACGGCGGATATCCGCGGAGACTTGATCTTCGACGGATTCGGGCCGGCGGTAGAATCGCCGAACAGTCGCGATGAGCACGGCTTAGACCTGCTGTCAGACGTCGCTCGGGATATCGTCCCGGCAGAAGCCTCGGATATAAATCCGAGACAGGTTGCTTTGCCTAAGGACGGAGGGCTGGACCCCGCCCCACAGGCCGTACCTTCATCGGCGATGGAGCCGAACACATGTCTCACCTCTGAGGGAACCTGTGACTCTGGACCCCCGGATTCATATCCGGACGCAGGTTCCAGTCCGCGCTCCCCCGAGCCCACCGATCCTGGTTGGGCTCCGGTGATGGAGTTCACCGCGGTGGACGTTTTTTCAGCACTCGCCCTTTAGCGACATGCTGGACTTATTGAAGTCTCTCTCCTTGTCAGGAGACTCCGCGCCGAACTATGTCCGGCTCGAGTGGGAAGCAGACAACGATGGAATTCGTTGCCCACCCACCACCCACTTCATTGCCACAATCAATGATCTAACCGACGTGCTTGACTTTGACTATGAAGACATCGATGGTATGGACGACGATGTAGGAGAATCACAGGAGCCACCGCGCACCGGGCGGTGGATGGCCACCTCCTCATATGATATATATATGGTGGACACTCCGAAGGAAACTAATGGCGATGAGGCAACGGAGGACAACCCCTCGGGAAGAAAGTCAAAGAATGGGCGTCGTCGGCGCCGCTCCAAGCTCCGCCATAGCAACACCGGCCCCGGAGGCGAAAATAATCCGGATGGCACCGAAGAAGAATATGACCCTGATCAACCCGCCTTTGAGCAGGCCGAACAGGAAGATGAGCAGGTCAGCCCAGAAGAACAGGCGACAAACGCATACCCAGAGGAGGACAACTACATGCCCCCCTCCGAAGACGAGATCAGCCTCGGCGACGACGAATTCGGCGTACCTGAGGATCCCATGGAACAGGAGCGCTTCAAGCGTAGGCTTATAGCCACTGCGAGGAGCCTGAAGAAGAAGCAGCAGCAACTACAAGCTGATCAAGACCTGCTCACAGATAGATGGACTGAAGTCCTGGCAGCCGAGGAATATGGACTCGAATGCCAAACGGCTGACCGGCCACCCCGTGGCCGGGATAAAACGGGATACCAGCCCGGATACCAGCCCGCACCCCCACGCCGATACACTACGGCTCAAGGCAACAGGCACGACCTGCAAGATATTCTGGACAATAAAGCAGGACAGCCAAGATCGATCTATGGATTGAGGAGGCGTGCCCCAGCGCGCGATGACGACCGTCACGCCGGATATATCATCAACAAATCCGGTCGGGCCGAACATAGCAACCCAGACCAATCCGACCTGCGTAGCCACATAGCCCGGCACAGAGGCGCTGCACACCCCCTCTGCTTCACGGACGAAGTAATGGATCATGAATTCCCAGAAGGGTTCAAACCCGTAAACATCGAATCATACGATGGCACAACAGACCCCACAGTATGGATCAAAGATTTCCTTCTCCACATTCACATGGCCCGCGGAGATGATCTACACGCCATCAAGTATCTCCCCCTTAAGCTCAAAGGACCAGCCCGGCATTGGTTAAACAGCCTGCCAGCAAATTCCATTGGCAGTTGGGAAAACCTGGAAGATGCATTCCTTGACAACTTCCAGGGCACATATGTGCGACCACCAGACGCTGATGACCTGAGCCACATTACTCAACAGCCCGGAGAGTCAGCCCAGAAATTCTGGAATCGGTTCCTCACTAAAAAGAACCAAATAGTCGACTGTCCGGACGCCGAAGCCCTAGCGACTTTTAAGCATAATATCCATGACGAGTGGCTCGCTCGACACCTCGGCCAGGAAAAACCCAAGTCTATGGCAGCTCTCACAACCCTAATGACCCGTTTTTGTGCGGGTGAGGATAGCTGGTTGGCTCGTAGCGGCACCACGCTGCATTCCGGCACTTCGGACGGCCGCGATGCTAACGGCAAGCCACGGCGCAACAGACATAAGAGACGGAACAACGGCGACAGCACGGAAGACACGGCAGTCAAGCGGAAAAAGCCGTTCAAAAGAAATAATCAGGGACCGTCCAGTCCAGACCGCATACTAGAGCGCTCGTGCCAAATTCATGGCACACCGGACAAACCAGCTAACCACACCAATAGAGACTGCTGGGTGTTCAAACAGGCCGGCAAGATAAACGCCGAAAACAAGGACAAGGGGCTGCACAGCGACGATGACGATGAGCCCCTGCGTCCGAATACGGGGGAGGGGGGTAGTAGAAATCCCCCCCCCCCCAGGTGAAAACGGTCAATATGATCTACGCCACTCACATCCCCAAGCGGGAATGGAAGCGGGCACTACAGGACGTCTATGCGATGGAGCCAGTCGCCCCCAAGTTCAACCCATGGTCAGCTTGTCCGATCACCTTTGATCGTAGGGATCACCCTACCAGCATCCGTCATGGCGGCTCAGCCGCATTGGTCTTAGACCCAATCATCGACGGATTCCACCTCACGCGTGTCCTTATGGACAGCGGCAGCAGCCTGAACCTGCTTTATCAGGACACAGTGCGCAAGATGGGCATTGATCCTTCAATGATCAAGCCCACCAAAACCACCTTTAAAGGTGTTATTCCTAGAGTAGAGGCCCGCTGCACGGGTTCTATAACATTGGAAGTGGTCTTCGGATCCCCAGAAAACTTCAGGAGTGAAGAGCTGATCTTCGACATCGTCCCTTTCCGCGGTGGCTACCACGCACTGCTCGGGCGAACCGCATTCACAAGATTCAATGCGGTGCCACACTATGCATATCTCAAGCTCAAGATGTCGGGACCGCGCGGGGTCATCACAGTCAACGGAAATATGGACCGCTCCCTAGAACATAAGAGCATACGGTAGCCCTCGCGGCAGAAGTACAATGTGGCCTCCTCCGACAAACCAATCCGGCGACAACTTCGAGCGCTGTCAAACGAGTCCGGAGCACCCCGCAATAGGATCAACACGAATGTCAAGATCGTGATTAGCAATTCGGCCTCTTCTCAAGCCCCTCCAAAGCAGCATTCGTGCCACGCGTACACAATTACGCACTCAAGATACCTTGGGCGTAGGCGGAGGCGCATCAACGACTCAGTCGATAATGCGGGTAACCGCTAAATACCTTCATACTCTTTTCCTTTTTACCTTTCAGGACACTGCGTTAGTGCAGCATCCTTAGAAGAGTCGAATCGCCGGACTCATATGGAAGAGACACCCAAGGAGGCAACGGACGTTGTGCGCAGAAGGAAATACCCAGGTGGAATCTATTTACGATCATTATACCTGCTTCATCTATCCGCACACGGCTTGCCCCTGGATAGGACATGTCAAATAGTCCTATTTTTATCTCTGCCTAATGCATCCATTGTAAACATATGCTTAAACTTATTTTTCGTCAATGGGGGATTATATATAGCGACAACTTATTATCCTTGTTTGAGTATTTTTCTCTTATAAATGTTTATTTGGTATTGCATCCGTACATCTTGGTACGGCCAGTTTTCCAGGGGCTTCTGATGGCGCCCTGAAGTATGGCAAGAAAAGTCCGAACACTTTAAATAGTGCGGCACCCCGAACTTATAGCATTATATGCATCAGCTCCGAATCATGTCTTGGGTCTACAATTGGGATAGCCCAGCTCCCTTGTTTTGGTGCCTTACGTTCCGTTATATCGGCTAAGGTAGCGCAGGGAGAACTACTGCGATTGTGTCCTGGTTCTTCCAGACGAGCACCTCAGTAGAGAAAGCCGAAAACTAACCGGCATGATGTGGCGAGAGCTGGTCGTTGTTCGAGAGGTAATAAAATCCTTAAAGATTTTCCGCTTTAGGCGATAAATCGGCTTTGTCCGATCTAGGCGTATATAGCGCCCCAATTCGGCCTTCTGGATTCTAGGGGCTTCGTCGAAATTTAAAATTGTAGACTTCTATGGCTAAGTGAAAGTTATAAAGCTGCATAGTCCGATTGCCTCGTTCGCTGCGTTGGACACCTCCTTAAGGGACCAAACATTTGGATAAAGAGTGTCCGGGATTTCCACGAACACCCTAGTGCTAGTCGTGTGGGGGCGGAAGCCAACGACTGGCCTACTTTCAGGATTTTATAAACAGCCGCACAGAAGGTAATATTTTAAATAACAAAAGCGCTACATAGTGCAAGTAACTTCGTCCTTAAAATACAACCATGACAGAAGCGAATTCTTTCAAAAATGGTGTCCTTGGTACATTCGTCAGCCACGAGGTGGGCACCCTTCATAACGCCATCATAGTACAGCTCGGGATGGCGATGCGCCTTGCCCTCCGGCGGTCCGTCCTTGACCAGCTTCTCCGCATCCATCTTGCCCCAATGCACTTTGACGCGGGCAAGGGCCCGGCGGGCACCCTCGATGCACATGGATCGCTTGATCACCTCAAGCTGCGGGCAGGCATCCATCATCCGCTTGATCAGGCCGAAGTAGCTACTGGCCATGAGCTCACCAAGCCACATCCGGACTATGAACCCCTTCATAGCCAGTTCGGCCGCCCTGTGGAGTTCGACCAACTACTTCAGTTGGTCACTCAGAGGCATCGGGTGTTCGGCCCCAGCATACTGGGACCAGAACAGCTTCTCCGTTGAGTTCCCCTCCTGGGCATGTTAGAACTCCGCAACGTCTGATACGCTGCGTGGCAGATCTGCGAATGCCCCTGGAGAGCTCCGAATTCGAGTAAGTAAAAGAAACGCCTCCTCCACATGTTTGCTTTGCATAAAGAACTTCTTACCTGCTGCTATATTCTTGGCCTCCTGGATCTCCTGTTGTGCTTTCTCGGCTTCAGCCTTGGCGTCTTTTAAGCTCATAAGGGCCTTCGCAAGCTCGGCCTCTTTCGCCTTCAGATCATGCTCCATGGACTCGCATTTCTTGTCGAGGTCCTGGAGCTCCTGCTGTACCTCACCTACCCTAGCACTTTGCTTTTCTCACTCCTTACACTCCGAGGCTGCCTTGTCTTCGGCCTCGGACAGCGCCTTCTTCAGGGCCGCCACTTCGGCAGGGGCCCCTGTTACACGGTCAAGACACTTAGTTGTTAGACCCACCAATTCTGCCTATCCTTAAATATATAAGAACGGGAATTACTTACCCTTGTTTTCTTCGAGCTGCCTCTTCGTGAGGTCGAGCTCTCCCTGCGCCTGCTCCAGGTCCCATTTCAGATCGGTAACCTCGGCGGTACGGGCAGCAGCAGCAAGCAGCACAGCCTGCTTATTCAAAATAATACTTATGATTAGACTCCCGTGGATTTTAATTGACCCTCTGCTCGGCTTTTCTTTCCGAATGCCAAACAGAGTATCAGGGGCTACTACCTATCGGGTGGTAATTTTGCACATATTTATTACTTACCTCGAAGCCTGTTAGGAGGCTGGTGCAAGCTTCGGTTAGTCCGCTCTTGGCGGACGAAACCTTCCGAATCACCATACTCATAAGAGTACGGTGCCCTTCGTCTAGGGAAGCGCCGCAAAGCGCTTCCAGTAGACCGTCCGGCGCCTCAAGCGCAATAGAAGTCCGTGACACAGACGGCTCGCCCTCCTTAGCGAGGGGTCGCCTGCCTGAGTCCGGAACCATGAAAGGTTCTGAAATTGTGTTCGGCTGAGAGCCCGGCTGGCCGTGGCTCTCATCGACATGATCCGCGGGGATCTTGAGCCCCGCGTGTGTGACGTCTGGGACCCCGCCTCGGGGCGTCTCCAGAGTCACCTCCCCTCGCTCTGGGAGCCTTTGGGACAACACCTCCGTGTCAGCCGCGGGTTGAGGAGTAGTGGCCGTCGGAAGCGAATTCATCTCTGAATTGCTCAGGGACCCGGAGGAGGATACCTCGGGGTGATCCCTGGCCGGACTGCACATATGTTCGGCACTATAAATACAAAAACTGTGAAGTGAAGTCATGATAGAGTGCAAACACTTACGATCGCGCTAGGGGCTTCCCCCTGGGCAGCCACCCCTCCTCGTTGAGAGCTGCTGTGGCGGAGTAGTTCGGAAGGGGCCCCTTCCCCTTCTTGGACGCCCCAGCCTCCCCTCCTGGGGCGGCTTTTCTCTTCTTCTCCCCCCCCCCCCGATGGGGGATGGTAGGATCTCTTCCTGATTCCCCCCGCCTCCGCGGGAGGAATCTGACTCGTCGTCATCGGACGACAGGGGAATGACGGCCCTGCGCCGAGGACCTTTTCCGGCCCCCGGGTCCGCCTCCCCGGACCCTTCATCCTTTTCGGATGGGGCATCTTCTTCTTCATCCTCCTCCCCTTCGTGGGAGGAGTCCGCCTCGTCATCTTCGGACGAGGCTTCTGGCACGACCTTACGCCGGAGACCCTTTCGGATCCCCGGGGCCTTCTTCTCGGCCTTTTTCTCCGGCACCTTGTATGGCGCCGGGACCAGCATCTCCGTCAGGAGAACATCGACTGGGTCTTCTGGCAGCGGAGCCGGGCAGTAAACCTGCTCCGCTATCTCCACGTAATCCTAAAATAAATATATACAACTACTTAAGGCACTCCCATGGATATATCAGGAAGAACTGGATCCGGTGTCGGTCTAAGAACTCACCGGCCTAGGAGCCCGCGCGGCGTGAAGCCCGCGGTCCTCGGATGTCGGAGGAGGCACTTCGGAGGCCTTGAACAGCTCCTTCCATGCGCCTTTGTGCGTCATGTCATAGAGCCTCTGGAGCGTCCGGTGCTCGGTGGGGACGAACTCCCACAGATTGACTGCCCGCCTCTGGCAGGGCAGGATTCGACGAACGAGCATGACCTGGATCACGTTGACAAGCTTGATGTTCTTGTCCTTCATGCTTTTGACGCATGTTTGGAGTCCGGCCAGCTCCGCGGAATCGCCCCAGGACAGGCCCTTCCTCTCCCAGGAGGTAAGCCGCATGGGGGCTCCGGATCAGAACTCGGGGGCCGCTGCCCAGTTGGTGCCACGCGGCTCGGTGATGTAGAACCACCACGATTGCCATCCTTTTACGGTCTCCGCAAAGGAGCCGTCGAGCCATGTGACGTTGGGCATTCTGCCCACCATGGCCCCTCCGCACTCCGCCTGTTGGCCTCTTACCACCTTCGGCTTCATGCAGAAAGTTTGCAGCCATAGGACGAAGTGAGGCCGGATGCGGAGGAAGGCCTCGCACACGACGATGAACGCCGAGATGTTGAGGATGAAATTCGGGGCTAGATCGTGGAAATCTAGCCCGTAGTAGAACATAAGCCTGCAGACGAAGGGATGGAGTGGAAATCCAGTCCACGGACGAAGTGGGCGATGAATACGACCCTCTGGTGTGGTCCTGGGGTCGGAATGACCTGCCCGGCGTCTGGTAGATGGTGCGCTATGTCCGCGGCCAAGTATCCGGCCGCCCGAAGATTGGTGATGTGCTTCTCCTTGACGGTGGAAGCCACCCACTTGCCTCCTGCTCCGGACATGTTTAGCTGTGCGGGGAAGACTTGGGCTTGGGCGCTGGAGCTCGAGGGGGCGAGATGGGCAAAGGAGGAAGAAGGCCTGGGTAAAAATGGGGGAACCTTATCCCTTTATAGAGGCGCTTGAAGCGGTGCGCCTCCCCACTAGCCCGTCGAGAATCGCTTGTTTCCCAAGCGCCACGATTAATGGCGTGGTGAGATTACCCATACCCATATTGATGAGAATCCCATAATAAAGGGGACACGATCTCTGCTTTGACAAGACGTGTCACAGAAACCGCCTCGTGATATGCGTTGTAGCTGGTTGTGTGGAAATGGTTCGAATAGTGGATCCGATCATAATAATGTGTCATGTCATCAGGAAAAGTTGTCAGCAGATTGCATTTGTGAAATATCATTCTCTCTACGGTGGTATGCGAAGATCATTTCCCAGATCCGGACACGATTTGAGTGTTCGGTATTTACTTTGGAGTATTCGGAGGAGGAACCCGCCTTGCAATGCCGAAGACAATACTACGCGCCGGACTACTGAGGGAGTCCTGGATTAGGGGGTATCCGGACTGACGGACTGTGTACAACGTCCGAACTATTGAAGCGTGGAGATACAAGACTTAAGACTTCGGCCCGTGTCCGGATGGGACTTTCCTTGGCGTGGAAGGCAAGCTTGGCGATCCGGATGTTATATTTCCTTCCTTGTAACCGACTCCATGTAAACCCTAGCCCTCTCCAGTGTCTATATAAACCGGAGAGGATGGTCCTTAGAAGGCCGATCACAATTACATTCATACCATCATAGGCTAGCTCCTAGGGTTTAGCCTCTACGATCTCGTGGTAGATCTACTCTTGTACTACCCATATCATCAATATTAATCAAGCAGGAAGTAGGGTTTTACCTCCATCGAGAGGGCCCGAACCTGGGTAAACATCTGTGTCCCTTACTTCTTGTTACCATCAGCCTTGACGCACAGATCGGGACCCCCTACCCGAGATCCGCCGGTTTTGACACCGACATGCACCTCTGCAAATTAATTCATGCACTGACTTTCCAATTGTCCAGTATGCAGATGACATCTTGCTAATAATGCAAGCTGATTCTAGACAACTCATCTGTCTTAAAGCCCTACTGAACACTTTTGCATATGCCAGTAGTTTAAAAGTAAATTACTAGAAGTCTATCATGGTACCTATTAATATTCAAGAAGAGAGGGCTCAAATTTATGCTAGAACCCTTAATTGTCAGATGGGACACTTTCCTTTCACATACCTTGGGCTTCCTTTAGGACTTCACAAACCAACAGTGGAGCAATGCTTACCATTTGTTAATAGGATTGCAAAAAGATTGGCTGGCATTGCCACATTTATGACCTATGCAGGCAGATTGTTAATGGTTAAATCAGTTCTGGCATCTCTCACAATATTCTTCATGAGCTATTTGGATGTACCAGTGACTATTAAGCAGCAAATCTTGAAATATTCCAGGCACTGCTTGTGGAGAGGACCAGATATGGAAGACCATAGACCAGCTTTAGTAAAATGGACCACTATTTGTAGACCAAAGAGTCAGGGAGGGCTAGGAGTCATGGATATCTTCACACAGAACAAGGCACTGCTTATGAAAAATTTACACAAATACTACAACAGACATGACATTCCATGGGTGAAATTGATTTGGAGACTCATTACAATGAGGACCAGTTGCCAGGAGATGAGTTAGTAGGTTCTTTCTGGTGGAAGGCAAACTTGCAATTAGTTCAACAGTTTAAAGGCTTAGCAAGGTGCAACTTGGGAGATGGCAGAAGTGCTTTTTTCTGGTTTGATTTATGGTCTGAACAACTCTTGCAGCATCAGTTCCCCCATCTTTTCTCTTTTGTGATTAATGTCAGACTTACAGCGCAACAGGTTCTTGCCACAAAGTATTTGGAAGATCTTTTTCACCTTCCTTTATCAATGAAGGCCCATGAGCAATTCTTACAGCTTGAAGAGATGTGTTACTCTATGAGGCAATCACAGTACCAGAATCACACAGACACGTGGAGCTATATCTGGGGTAATGAACACTTTTCATCTGCCAAGGCTTAATGTTATGATTGGCTTCAAACAAACTCCCCCACACTTCAACTGGATTTGGGATTCATCATGCCAACCTAAACACAAAATGTTCTTCTGGATGCTATTACATGACAGAGTAAATACAAGAAACCTTTTGAGAAGGAAAACATTTGTTCTAGAGGACTATAACTGTGCTCTCAGGGGGTGCCAACAGGAGGAAACTCTGTATCATTTGTTCTGGGGATGCACTTTTGCTAAGAGATGTTGGGATCACATCTGTCCCACCAGATCACCAAATTTATCTATTCTTGAGGCATTCCAAGACATTAAGGAAAAGCTAAGACTCCCATTCTTCATGGACATAATAATACTTAGCTCATGGGCTATTTGGATTTCCAGAAACAACAAGATCTTTGAACATATCCACCCCACTTTTCAAGGTTGTAAGAACATTTTCTTGATGGAGCTGAAGTTACTCAAGCACAGGATGAGACCAAAACATGCCAACCAATTCAACTCATGGCTGGATCTTCAAGGATAGTTTCTTTTTGACAGCTCCTTCCTGCCTAGGGATATAGATTTAGCTTTAGCCTTAGCCTTAGCCTTCTTTTTGGTTTTTCTAGCTTCTGTAGTTTCTTCTCTTTCTTCTTCTTCTTCTGTTTTTAGGGGCTACTCTCAAGCCCTTGTTGTGTTTCTTCTTTCTTTGTATCTCTGGACCTTGCTTGGTTATTTATAAAAATTGCAGTGGGGTGTTTTGCCCTACTGTTTATAGTCAAAAAGATTATCGGGGTTCTAGTCTGGACGCTTTGGACGGCCCGAAATAAGCCTGTGATCCAGCGTGTGCCTCTATAACGTGCTACTGACCCTGTTTTCGAAATGTGTGGATATCTGCATCTTTAGCGGCTGCTCGGCCCCCGGGACCGAGATGCCATCAACACCATTAGTGCTGATCTGCGCGATGGCTCTCCGCTACCTCCTCCACCACCGAAGCTGAATTAGATCTTCACCAACTGTGCTGCCACATGTATTTTTTTGGGGTTTGTTGAGCTGCGCCCTCAGCAGAACCTGTTTGCACCTTGTGTTGTGCTACCTCGCGTGTGGCATATGTTTACGGTGTGACCTTTGTTGGACATTGTGGTT
>NC_041387.1:190855222-190873006 GCF_002162155.2 Triticum dicoccoides | reverse complement strand
TTTGAAAGCCTTTTTTTAGATGTGAGAGCTCTCTCTCATGTCACCAATGAACAATCCCTGCGTTTAAAAAAAAAACAATCCCTGCGCTCTCTCCCTCTCTCTTACTACTGCGAAAGCCCTGCTCTCTCCTTGTCGGCGGCGGCGACGAGGGGAGATCTTTCTCAGCGTCCGCAACATCGACGGTCGGAGAGGTGAGAAGAAGTACCGCCGATGCGGTTGCTGTATGTGCTGTAGATTAGTGCTTTCTATATGTTTTGGGTGTTGTCTGGATCGTAGCTGGCAATCCAAGTCGCAGGGGCAGCTAGCGATTCTGCTGTTTCTTGCCCCTAATCTTCTGGTGTACCTGCAGATTCGTTTTTCCAGCCGTGAGACTCCAAGTCATGTGTGCTGGGGACTGGGGGGTGAATTCCCTCTTGAGGAACTTAAGCAGATGAAATGGTGAACTGAGGGATAAGCTATGGGCAGCTGCAATTTTTTTGTATTTGATTTGACTGTCTAAAGGTAGAAAAAAATACATTGAAGGATTTGAAACTCCTATTTTCTTTCTCAGAAATGACCTAGAGCCTTCTGGTACTAACTAGCAGTGGAGTACTAAGCTTTGCATTATGTACCAATTCCTTTATTGAGCTTTCAGATTGATTGAAAATTGATGCTGATGACTTTGCATTAAGTATAGTATGAGTATCTGTCCTGGGTGTTTTTACTGTTGGCCACTGGCTGCTCTGAAGGTTTTCCATGCTAATCACATCTTGCGACCTGTTTGTACTTGTGATTTCCTCTTTGTTCATAATTATTATAAATCACAGGTGAATTTGAATGCTATGGTGAATATCTGCAGTTCTTCCAGGCCAGCATTTTGCTCCACATGAAACAATATGAGACTGGTGTCCTTTGTTAATTTTTATTTGCTAAACATAGAAGAAGAACGAGAAGAAATATAACTTCTAAACTCTACCTCCACATCTAAGCTTTCATCTAGTTCTGAATGTTGTGGAGGAACACAGATTAATGATGGTTGTGTCTAGGTGGTCCAAGCACTAGATTCACCCAATCAGAAGAAAATACATGCTTATCAGTTGCAAGATAAGATACTACTTTCAGCAAAGTAGACGGCTATAGAAATCTGAAGTGCCAGTCACTTACCACCTCCCTTTATTTACCTTATCGCAGTGCTAACTTTCCTATTTGTTAAATGGATGATCTGCAACTTCCTGCTCATCTTATGTGCCAGTCCCTTACCACCTCCCGTTATTTACCTTGCCGCAGTGCTAACTTTCCTATTTGTTAAATGGATGATCTACGACTTCCTGCTAATCTTATGTGTCGAATACAATCTAGCATTCTTTTGTTCTATCAAAGTCTAATGCTCAGCCTTTTTAAGAGAATTGAAGTGATAGACCACTCACTCTGCACCAAGTCTGTCAATTCCACTCAGATCAAATATGCATACAGATGTCTGTACAGCAGCCTCAGTTTGCATATTAAAAAAAATGTTTCCAGGGCCCGCGTGTTTATTGGAGAAATACTTGTTCTCTTTGACGTTCCTTAGGTTCCAGAAGCCATTTTATCAAGAGCATTCAATCTCAACATCCTGCCGAAGGAAATGAGAGTGTAATAGCAAGAACGATTTGAAAAAAATAATGCTGATTCTGTACCCATTTTCCTCTTCTTTTGTTTGCTCCTTGAGATACAGCCATATAATCTCATGGCCCTGTTTGTAGCTTTAGAATCAGGTGGGGGGAGATATTATAATTCTGATAGTACAATGTTCATTCGTGTCAATCTAACTTTTTTACCAAAATATCATTGGAGATTGACTTCTGTATCATGCATATAAATTGCTCTCGTATTCCATTCTGTGAAGGGCAAGAGACATAAGCTATTTTACACACTACATAGGCACACACATCATAAGCAGACCTGACAATCTACAATGTTACAGTAGATTTGTAAATATTTAGATCACCCTCCATACTAATGCAAACGTAGCTACTGGCAATTCTGGCAAGCATATATATGTATATGCAGACATAGCTACATAGGTAGTGGAAATCTGTTAAGCATATATATGTATCTTAGTAACCTGACCTCGATCCTGACAGCTTGAACCTTCAATAGCAGGAACGTTCTCCATTACCATAACCAAATTGTGGAGCTAACATCTTGAGATCACCATTGTCCATCTTCCAGACTACCTCAGGAGGGCAGTAGCGATCTCCCATAGGAGATGGCAGCACAGGACATGGGAGATTGCTGCATGCTTTTTTATCAATGGGCAGCATGGCCGGTGCCTCAATCTCCTTCCATATCTGGTCCATAGAATATCCATCCATGACACTCTGGTTGCTCTTAAGTACACTTGAGAAGCAGGTTGTGCCATTATGAGTGCTGCCTCCATCCATCCTGATTATTGGTGCAGTTTCAAGGAGGCAGGATTGGTATGTAAATGATGAGGAGGAGGAAGAAGGTGACATGTTTGTCTTCCTCTCTTGTGCTTTCTTCCTCATGTGTGTCCTCCAGTAGTTCTTGATCTCATTGTCCGTACGCCCTGGCAGTCTGCGTGCTATTCTAGACCACCTATACATAGAGAGGATGTTAGTGCGTTTCACCTGTTGTAGATGAAAAAAACAGCTGCTTTAGTAAGGTCTTCTTTTGGATCAAACCTGTTACCCCATCGAGCATGGAGCTCAATAATAAGGTGTTCCTCTTGTGGCGACATGCGCCCATGCTTGAGGCCAGGGTGGAGGTAGTTTACCCACCGGAGGCGGCAGCTTTTGCCTGTCCTGTTAAGGCCTACATGGCCATAGATAAGGTGATGTATGAAGATAGTTGGTTAGAGACAATGATATTTGCATGCTGTTTGCATCTTTGTGCCAAGGATTGCAAAAATGGCTACCTAATTTGCAGGTCTCCCACCCCTCAAACCTGAGACTTTGGCAACGAAATCCCAGCGGCGGTCACCGAACAGGCGGACAGTGCATACCAGTTGCAGGTCTTCCTGCTCTGTCCATGGCCCCTTGCGCATCTCATCTTGCACTGTCACCATCTCTAACGTTGTTCGCTTCTACCTTGGATGGGCTGGGAGCCAGCCTTGTTGCTCTTCCTCCTCTGTGTGCTTGTGGGCTCCAGTTTCAGGCTTAGATCCTTGATGAACTCCAGCCTGATGGGAAGAAGGTTGGTATTAGTGAGAGGAAGCCACTTTGTCTTAGTTGTGCACTGGTTTGATGGCTCTTGCTTCTCATTTATAGGCAGGACAAGAAGGCCCTCATGGGGCCTCTTTACGTGGTGGGTCTGATTTAGAGAATCATCGATGAGGTTGTCCTCAGATTAAAATTGCCTTCTCATGTCTCTTGCTCTGTGTTACAAATTTTAGAAGGGTATAGTATTACATATACTGGATTTGGACTGCATCTAACTCTTGTTTGTTGCCGGTTTACTCTGTGAGTTGACTTAACTCCTTTTGATTAATAGCACACTCATGTTCCCCAAAAAAGTAGAGCAATATGTGCATGTAGGTTTTGGTTAATTATTTTGTGTGTGGGCATATTTTATGGAAATTACTTTTGAAGTGAAGGCAAACACATGCAATTTTGTTAACTGAAATGCAAAAGAAATGAAGCAAACCGTAAAACGTGATGTATTTTTGCAACTGTTTGTTGAGTAAGTGTATGCTTATTTCATTTTTACTAACTCATTTAAATAATTAGTCCAAAGGCACGACGAGCAGGTGTTGTTACGTTTCTCAAAAATAGAAAGAGAAACATAATTATTCTGGGTTCCATTTTCTATAATTCCATACAATATGCGTCAAAAAATAATTCCATGCAATAATTTCATGCTCTTAGCTTTAGCATCAATTTCTTTGACAAAACAAACGGCAAGTTTTAAGTCTGAACTGGACTGTTGCCGGTGCATGTTTCTTACTGGAATTTTCTTGGGAACATATAATCTTGTACATGCAGATACTGCAGTTTAAGCATGCTGATAAGGCCCATTTCAATCTTTTTGTTTCTACATGGTTCTCGTGCATTTACAAATGGATCTTTAGAGATCTTTATGAATCAGAAAAACCCCGATACTATGTATTTTTTATGAAAAATCCAAAAGTATGTTCTTATTTTGGTTATCTTACTAGATATTAAGCTATGAAGCATGTCTGTTGAGAATTGTTTTATGCTAGTCCATGAGTGCCCCTACTTGCTTTAGGAATATATATTCGTAAACTCACAAGACTCGCAGGCTACATATGCTAGTCCACGATCTTTACGCAAATCAGGCCACATATGTAGGTTGACACAATCGTCTCTCGATTCTTCCCTATTTTATATCTCCTGGATATGCTAGTCCACGATCTTTACTACATATGCATGTTTCCTTTCTGTCAGCCATTATCATTGGCACAGGGGACTTTATCTTTTCCTTTCTTTTCAACCATTATCCCACGCACAGCAAAATATCTCGGACTATACACGACTCCAATACAAAGTGTATGCGATTGCGCGACCTGCCACTCAATACGCCATGGGAGCAAGCTTTTGTGCATCTATAATGACTACTAGGGTGAGCTTTGTAGTGGATATGCATGCTGTTTCCCTTTTCGCTAAATGCTTGCGTATTTCTTTCATCAGATTTGGTTCATATAGCAATCGGTCATACAACATAGGCCATCTGTGCTATATCCGGGCGCCTTTGTTGATTGAATGTGACGAAAATGTAACTAGATACTGGATCTTGTGTAGATCCCAATTTCTACTCATTTGCTGACTTTTGTATACTACATATGCCTTCGTGGAGACAGTAGTTAAGAAAAGTCAGGCAGGTATGTGGACAGTAGGGTCCTGAGCAGTATTTTATCCTCATGGCCTAACTTCTCCATTGCTATGGAATTAGTTGCTTTTTGTATGTTTCTGGAGGTTCCCTCAGCACAAAAAGATAAGTACAATCTTTGCATGACCAGGAGCAAGCCAGGAAGGCATGGGGAGGCAGCACTGATGTGGAGGCCACCAACCTGCCAATCTTGCAGTCCACTTTGTGGCCTCTCTACACATTTTTATCTTGGGCATCTTTTTTTCTGAAGGCTCCCCATACACTGCAGTTGTTTTCGCATCCGAGCTCTTCTCGCTTGCTTCTTTATTGGAACACTGATCAGTCATCATCAGTGTGGTGACAATTAGTTCCTGATCGGTTTAAAAAAAACAATTAGTTCCTGTTCCTATGCCCATTGATTGCATCACTTGAGTCAGGTCCTTTTCTCATATATGTGTATCTCAAAATCCTTTCAATTATTTTTGATGCTCCTTGGCCTTTGGGAAGAAGGCTAAAATGTTTTCTGAAAATAAAGGCTTGGGCTCACTTTATGTTTCTTCTCTCCTTTTTTGTTTTTTTATACATTTTGGCTATAACCTAGAAGTTCACCTCGTATTTTTTTTCCGAGAAAAAGCATTGAAACGTCCAGGGAGAACTGTGTTCTTTTCTTTGCTTTGCACAAGTTTTCCATCAATTCTTGTGTTTTTCAGTGTCAAACTGATCCTTGTGGCACATGTACGTTGCCAATGCTTACTGTATGCTTAGTAATTGGTAAAATGAAAATAATGGTTTTATATATAGCTCATGAGTCATGACTCGGTATGTGAATTCTTGCAGGATGGTGAAACTGACCAGAAAGTGGGTGGCAGGGGTTATTGCCTTTGGTAGGATAAGATGGTGAAATGCTACTATTAGATTAGGATATTCTTGCTTCCGCTTGAGCAGATTGATTTTTGGTTCCTTTGGTTAGTTTTAATTCTCCATTTCTTGTGGTGCACATCAGTTGCCGGGAGATAACTCTCTTCCTATGATGATGGTGACCACCGCAAACCACGAGTCGACGGATTGTCAAGTTCGTTCCAAAGATTATGGTGACAAGCAATGTAAGTATATATTCAGAGCTTTTACACCTGGAGTGATTATCTGTGAAATGGTAGAAAAAACCATGGCTTCCGACTGATGATGTGAGCCTGTGGTGCTCTGATCTCGGTTATGATGTGGATGCCCGTGGCCGCGGGGGGTGATAAGAAACACTGAATTTCCACTCTTTTTATCCTGATTTCGCATGTGGGGGTGACGACTGATGGCGACAGCGACTGCAATGCAGAGGGAACCAAAGGCCACCACCCAATTCCGTGTGATTTGGTGTCACCCCGCTCAAAGTTGGAGCAAAAGCAGCGTCCACTGGATGTTGGAAAATTAAGGATATATGCTTTTTGGCCTGTGCCGTGAGGTTTAATAACACATGATGGGATTATGGATTGACGCGACCGGGGGGCACCTGTCATGCCATAGGGCTTAGTGGATGTCATCTTATCGTCGACGTACGCCACCATTAGCGGGAAGGGAGAAGATCGCCTTGTGGCCATGATCTTGACATGTGGATCGATACTACCAGTACCAGTACCAGAGAACAGTAAGCAGTCGGTCCGGATGGTCATTTGGCCGGCACAATATGTGTCACCAGTAAGCCCATGCTATAGTTCTTTTATTATGGTGAACAGTAGAGGAGCATGTGCCCCAGAGTTAGCTATCTATCACCGACCAGATGCCAGCCTTGTTTGTTGTTTTTCTTTTTACTCCTCTTGAATCAAATTTGTGTAGTTCTTTTTTTTTTTTGCAAAATCAATCTTGTATGCTCAATAAGTTTGGGTATTACAATCCACTACCTCTATGACTAAATATTACCCCCTCCGTCCCATAATGTAAGACGCTTTTTGACACTATACTGATGTTAAAAAACGTCTTACATTATGGGACGAAGGGAGTAGATGTTTTGCAGTTCAAATTAAACTGCAAAAACATCTTATATTTTGTTATAGAGGTAGTAGTTCACAAAGGGTATGAACACCCTTCGGGCCAGAGTCTAACCATACAAACCAAATGTGTAGGAAAAAATATGGACATTTACAATACCAAACCAATAGTACTGGATCCATTATGGAATATATTTTTATATTGTAGTACCTATTTGATATTCTATATGTTCTTTTTTTTTGCACAGGCTTGATCAAACTTCGGAAAGTTTGACCCAAGACAAAGATAATATGCGGAGTAAAATACGAACGGAGTAACTTGTTATAGGATGGCCTAGGCATGAACTTGTGGTGACAAGCTGATCGTCTTCTGCCTTACTCTGCTCGTCGGCATGCTTATTGGCTTAGAGCATCTCCAGACGCGCCTCCAACAGGCCCCCCAGGCGACTTTTTCCGCGCCGGCGCCGAAAAAACGCACCAGTCGTGCCCCCAGTCGCGCCCCCAGGACGCCGAAATCCGCCGGCTCGGCCCGTTGTTGGGACCGGTGATCGCAGACCGAATCCGGCGAACTGGGGGGCGCTCCGGCGCAAGGGAAAAGCATGTCTGGCCCACACTGTCAGGCGAAAAGTCAAGTCTATCGTCCAAATTCGCCTCCCACCCCCCGCGCGCTCGGCCGCCACCCGGCTGATCCTGGCGTCGCCCATCGCCCACCACCGCTAGATAGGCCATTCCCTGCCGGAAAAAGAGTAGAGGTTTCGCCGAGGCAGCCTCTCCACCACCGTTTGGGCGATATTTCCGGCGTTCCGGCCGCGGAGGGGCAGTGTACCGGTGGGTGCGCGCCCACCGCGCACGCAAGGTGTTCGGCGGTTTGCCTGCCTCGGCAATGGACTCGGACGACGAGGAGGCGCTCGCGGCGCTGTTGGAGGAGGAAGCCGATGCCAACGTTCAGGAAGATGAACATCTCATGGTCCTTGCCGTCCCTCGCCGGCCTGCTGGCGAGCAATGAAAAGTCGCGGCGAGGTGGCTCGTCACCGGGGCGGATGAAAGCAAAGAACCGGCATCGTCTTGAAGGCTATTGTATGCTCTACTTCGATTACTTCGCCGATGCTCCACTGCACGGCGACAAAGTATTTCGGCGTCATTATCGGATGAGCCGAAAGCTTTTCCTCGGGATTGTGAATTTCATCCAGGAGTTCGACAGCTACTTCAAGTGCAAGATGGATTGCACCGGCAAACTTGGATTCACCTCAATCCAGAAGTGCACGACAGCGATGAGGATGCTTGCATACGGAGCTCCCGGTGATTCACTCGACGACTATGGGCGCATGACCAAGTCCACCACCATTGAGTGTTTCTACAAGTTTTGCAGGGCAGTGGTGGCAGTGCTTGGACTGCAATACTTGTGAACACCCAATGCGGAAGACACTGCTTGGATCCTAGCATAGAATGCAGCAAGAGGATTTCCTGGGATGCTTGGAAGCATCGACTGCATGCATTGGAAATGGAAGAACTGCCCATTTGCTTGGTAGGGGATGTACAAAGGCGCCAAAGGCAGTTGCATTGTGGTACTTGAGGCGGTGGCCACACAGGACCTCTGGATTTGGCACTCCTTCGGTATGCCAGGAACTCACAATGACATCAACATGCTGCAGTGCTCCCCTGTCTTTGCCAAGCTTGTTGAAGGTCATTCTCCTCCGTGAACTTCGAGGTCAATGGGCGGCACTACAACAAGGGGTACTAACTAGCTGACAGCATCTATCTGAGATGGTCTACATTTGTGAAGACTATCTCAAACGCTGTGCCAGGAGGCAAGAAGTCCCACTTTGCCAAGGTGCAGGAGGCTTGCAGGAAGGATGTCGAGCGGGCATTTGGTGTGCTCCAATCTCGATTTGCTGTTGTCCGGTACCTTGCTCAGACTTGGTCGAAAGATCAAATGTGGGAGATCATGACTTGATGTGTCATCTTGCACAACATGATCATCGAGAGCGAGCAGGAAGAGCCAGTGTTTGACACTGAACCATACTACAGGCAGGGTCCTTTAGCCGAAGTTGATCACCAGCTACCGGCCAACCTGGACTGCCTACCTCAATATGCGTCAGGAGATCCGAGACCCACACGTGCATCAACAACTGCAGTAGAATCTGGTGGAGCACCTATGGAGGATCAAGGGCGACGCCTAATTCGACGTGTGATGAAATATGAGTTTTTATTTCTTGAACTATATAATTTGTATTGAACTATTTGTTGTTGTACTATTTGTTGAACTATTTTGATTTTATTGATTTGATATGATGAATATGTGACACAAAAACCACGCCGAACCACGCCGAATATGAGCAAATTCGCGCCGATAGCGGACCATTTTTCGCCGAAAGGCGGCCAGGAATGGGCCGATATCGGCGCCTGGGGGCAACCTGGGGGCGATGGCTGGATGCCCAACCGCCCCAGAGCCGATTCTACCGCCGGCTCGCCCCCAGGCGGCGATTTTTATGCCTCGGGCCAATGCTGGAGATGCTCTTAGCCGTGGCATCACAAGCTACCACCTCTTTATAGGTCCCCTTAGTATTTTGTGCTAAACTTTGACCATAGATTTAACTAAGAAAATAATAACGCATGTTATGAAAAATTATATCGTTGGGTTTGTATTTGAACATAGTTTTCAGTGATATTATTTTTTATAACATGCATTATTATTTTTGTAGTTAAATCTATGGTCAAAGCTTGACACAAAATGCTAGGGGACTAATAAACCAGTATAGAGGTAGTATGTCCTAGCTGTTGGTCTACACATGCATGAACCCAGCACATGTTAAACAGAAGGGGAAAAAAAAGAGAAAATTAAATGTTTGTTTGGCTCGCCAGAGCAAGTTGTCCCTCCTTTGGCAGCATACTAATTGAGGAGAGGACTACAATGACACTTGTGTTTTGTGCTTCTTTGGGTTATCCCCTTTCATATGTCAAACTAGATCATTAGGGCGCGCGTTGTTGCACCAGTCCATTTTGATTATAAAATGATAGGAGTTTCTTTAAGTAAGGAGACACAAAAATCAAAGTTAATTTGCATCAATCTAAATAAATATCCAAATGAAGACCAATGATGCATCAAGAACTCTCTGGATGTGAAATAATCTGAATTATTGCCATATCCAATAGCAACATAAAATTAGCGCAAGCATGTTGCAATAGCTACCATTAAGGTACAAGGTACACATATATTTGATAACGTTCAATTTTGACAGACACTTAGTACATCACCAAGCAACAATAGTGGCCATAATGTACACGCATATATAATTTAAATAAGGGAAAATGATCAATATCTATTTTGTAGGACTATAAATATGAAGGTACCGTAGCTATAATTTAAAATATAGCATATAAGAAGATTCAGCCACCCAATTTAGGAGTTTCCTATTGCAACAATAAAAAGATCAGTTGGAAAATAGAAATAGACAGTTAACACAAATGTCAACTTACAGCTTGAAATATAAGTACCCAATAAAACAAATGAGCATAGTAGAACATAACGATGAAATAGAAAATTATATGCGGCCACCGGTTGCCCCCTCTTAGGTTAGGTGAATTACATAACCCGGAAAATTTGATGTTGATACTTTATAAAGTTGTATTAAATCAAAGACACTTATTTTGGGACAGAGGGAGTACTATGGCTTAACATGAACTGGTAAGACTATGTATACAAATCTAAACAGATTAAAAAAAATGGAGGTACATACTCCAATGCAATGATATATTAGCTTTGTTTATATCTATATAATATATGGGAAAAGCTAATGCTATATATGGGTTTATATCATCTTTCATATGAAATATACTGGAAAAGGAATAACTATGGGTTTATATCTATATAAAAAGAACATGACCCGCATTCATATGAAATATATTACGGAAGTTAGGTCATGATACATAACCACTTCCCATCAATCATATATGCAGGGCTGTCTCCAAGAATTTACGGCCCTGGTGCGAAATATAAAAATCTTGTGTTACATGCAACTATAAATTCGTGTGATGCACCTCATCGCTATGTATGTCATTCAAGACATCATCACTTTGTGATCTTTGCACCGTGCACCACAAAGCAAACGATCGCACCGCCTGAATCGCCGCGTTGGAGTACCACATCTTGCACTTTTTGCGTGGTATGAACACCGGATATAAATGAGGGCCCTTTTTTTAAAGACAAATTGTGCTCTCAGTTTCATATTATTACGTGCACTGTTTTTTTAGGGAATTCCAAATGTTTAGGTGTATTTGGTTTTCACTTCTGTAATTTCTTAATTGGACCCTAGGTGGGTTGTTTCTAGCTTGACTTCCACAGTAAAAAAATAGGCCCATGAATGGAGCGATCTGCCTGATTATTTCCTTTTTAACCCAATCTTGACAAATACAATCGCTCTGAAAATAAATGACACAGGCAGTTGAGAGTTGTGTGCGACAAAAAACTTCTTGCGTGAGAATGTGAGACTGCGGTGGCGCTTGTCCGGATAGAGACTTTGCGCTGAACATGGATACTTTGGGACTGCCGGTGCGGGACCTATCACACCTTGAGGCCCCGTTCACACACGAGGAGGTGGAGAACGTGGTGAAAGGGATGCCGCTCGATAAGGCGCCGGGACCGGACGGATTTACGGGACGCTTTTATGCCTCGGGCTGGCATATTATACGGGACGACATCATGCGAGCGATGGAGCATTTTTTCCGTGGAGACATGAGGGGGCTGCCTTCAATCAATAAGGCGATAGTCACACTTCTGCCCAAGAAGATGGGAGCGGTGGAGCTTAAGGACTACAGACCAGTGAGCCTCATTCATGGGGCAATTAAGATTTTCGAGAAAGTCCTGGCAACAAGGCTGGCGGCGGAACTACCGCATCTCGTGGGCAACCATCAAAGTGCGTACGTCAGCGGGCGGTCTCTACATGATAACTTCATGTTGGTTCAGTGCATGGCTAGGCGCCTGCACGCTTTGCGGGAGCCCACGGCGCTTTTGAAATTGGACATCTCTAAGGCCTTCGACACCATTCAATGGTCGTTCCTACTGGAAGTGCTGGAGCACATGGGCTTTGGAGGAAGATGGCGAGCTTGGATTTGTGGCATTCTTTCCACGTCGACCATGAGGATTGCGGTTAATGGGGTGCCCGGTGACACGATCTTCAACTGCTGCGGGCTCCGCCAGGGGGACCCGGTATCCCCAATGCTATTCATCTTGTGCATGGAACCGCTGCATCGGCTGTTCCTCAAGGCCACGACAGTTGGCATCCTCACCCCCCTGGCAGGTCGTGGACTGCGGCAGCGGATTTCCATGTTTGCGGATGATGTGGCCATCTTCATCAGGCCGGAGCGGAGGGACTTGGCAGCCTGTGACTTGATCCTGCGCACCTTTGGCCAGGCTGCCGGTACGCGAGTCAACATGGCTAAAAGCGCAGCGCTTCCCATCTGATGCTCTGAGGAGCAGCTGACCCTTGTGTGTGAAACACTTGGGTGCCCTGCCGCTGCATTCCCATGCAGATACCTGGGCCTCCCGCTCTCCCTCAGGAAGCTCACGGCGGCACAACTACAAGGGCTTGTGGATCAGTTGGCCATGCGCCTGCCACACTGGAAGGCGGCGACCCTACCCCGATACTGGTACAATCGGTGCTGTCTGCAATACCGATCCATTCCATGCTGGCTCCGGGCTTGCCACCGAAGACCATCGCCGCGATGGTGAAGATTTGCCGAGGATTTCTGTGGGCTGGCAAGGCGGATGCAGGCGGAGGTGCCTGTGCGGTGGCCTGGAACCGGGTTTGCACGCCTAAGTGGGCCGGTGGACTTGGCATCCCCGACTTGGCCTGGACGAATGTGGCGCTTCAAACCAGGTGGTTATGGTTACAGAGAGTGGATCGCGACAGACCCTGGGTGGAGTTCTCCTTTTCAGTGCCAAGAGAGGCCAAGCAGCTTTTCCAGGCAGCAGCAAGGGCGACTGTTGGGAACGGGCGAGACACGCTTTTTTGGGAGGATCGATGGCTCGACGGCTATCGGATTCAAGAGCTTGCACCGCGCGCATATGGCTCGGTCACGGCAAGGATCAGAGGGACACAGACAGTTTTCGAGGCCGTCGCGCAAGGCCGGTGGGCCACGGACATCGGGCCTATTGGTGACATGGCCGGGATCGAGGAGTACATGAACATTTGGCTCCGGATTGGAGAGGTGCAGCTCCAGGAGGGAATTGTGGACTCCTTCTCCTGGTCTTGGGAAAGGAGTGGCGAGTTCTCGGCCCGATCAGCCTACGCGGCAAGATTTGCCGGACGGCAGGTATCCCCCACGACGGCTTTCACTTGGCACTCGAAGGCTCCACTCCGATGCCGTTTCTTTGCATGGATTGCAATCATGAACAGGTGCTGGACGTCGGATAGATTGGCGAGGCGAGGACTACCACACCAAGATGCCTGCCCATTTTGTGATCAGCAGGACGAAACGATCGGCCACCTACTTGTGGAGTGTGTGCTGGCACGGGAGGTTTGGGCCCGCATCTTCGCGGCCTTCAACATGCCAGCTGGTGCGCCGCAGGCAGGAGAGACACTGCAGAACTGGTGCACGAGGCACGGCTCGCCCGGGCGTAACGCGAGAACGATCCGCACAGTATGCCTGCTCACCCTGTGGGAACTATGGAAGCACAGGAACGCCATAGTGTTCGACGGGGCGAGTGTGAGCGTCACACGCCTTATGGAGCGAATAGGACGCGAGAGTAGAGCTTGGATGCAGGCGGGCATCTTGAGAGGAGACCTTGCAGCGGCTTTCATAGGGGCATCTGAGTGGGCACACGGCGAGTAATCGGTTTAGTGCTTAGGCGGATGGCGACGAAACGCCGGTAACTATGTAATATAACTGTGGAGGGCTCTCCCCTTTTCTTCTTTAGTATATGATACGCACATTCGTGCGTATTCGAGAAAAAAAGAATGTGAGATGGAAAGGAAGCCCCTGCATGTAGGTGGAGATAATCAAGGAGCCTGCTCCATAGAAAAAGAAAATCAAGGTGCCTGCAGGTTGTGCTTACACAGGGAAAGATATCGTTGGCTTGTAAGATTGTGCGTCACTTATACCATTTTATTAGCGCCGGATTAGTGCGTTTGGGGGCCCCACATTTTTCATTGCCCTGTGCGGTCGCCCATCTCGCACACCCTCATCGACGGCACAGGTTGTTGATGAAAGTAACATTAAGAAAGTTAATATCTTCCCTTGTCAAAACCTGAAATCGGATGATGACCAGGGACATGGGGATGCTTCTCAACTTGATATAATCCAAAATGCCAAAGCGAGGATACATTCGGAAAAGGATGCTGGCCTCATCAACGAAATATCAGCAATAGACACGGAAGGAGGCCTCGGTGAGGGATGGCAAGCCCTAGAGTTGATCTGACGACGGGCAGAATGTGTTGATGGCCGTGTGGGTCATTCCCCTCCTGCAAGTCATCATAGACATCATGTGACCAGTTCAAAGAAGAGCACGCTGTAGTGATATCAAGTAAACTTGGCAAAAGAAAATTATGCTGAAATTCTTCAAAGGGGCACCGAAGAACAATGAAACAGAAACACAGTTAGCAGCTTCTGTTGTCTTGTAAGTAAAAGCGTGAAACGGGCATAGTCTAGTAAAAGAACAGGCATGGTTCTGTTTGTCAGATTTGCAACTTTTTTTCATTATTATGCAATTGAAGGATCTCATTTGGAATCACACAAAAGAACTTGGGTCACCTAAAATTCATTCAATCCTACTAAGAATTTTAGGAACTTAATGGCTTTCCAAATAATGTCAAGAAAAAATAAGAGTTCTTCAATCAATCACTTGCAATGGAACTACCACGTACAAATAATGTTGTAAACGGATGGATCCTGATATTTGAAGTCCTCTTCCTAGAAAGAAATAATTCTGCAAATCGATGTGTGGCTTTCTTGTACTTCTAGATCTCTCTCATCAGAAAGGAGGGGACCTCCCGAGTGGAGGGCGAGCAGGTGGATGAGCTAGGTCAGGGTGGCATCGCTGGGGCACGTCCTGTTGGCGGTGGCGCTTGCCCGGGGCGGCACAGGGAAGAAGGAGAACGTACTGCGGGTGGCAAAAAAGGGAGATGAAGCGGAGGATTTGTTGGTGGCGAAGGAGCTCGGTCGGGGCGGCGTCCCTGGAGCACGTCGACATCGCGGCGGCGCTCAAACGGGGCAGGAGAGGGAGATGGAGCAGGTGGTCCGACGGCGCTCGTGCAGGGCGTCAGAGGGAGAAGAAGGCGTGCTCGACCGGGGCGTCTTGGAAAGGGCGGCGTGGCCAGGTGCTTCGTCCTGACAACCGGCGAAGCGACCCCCACGGCGCACTCCCACCTCTATCATCCATGGCGAGCCGCCGCCACACAACGCTGCGAGCGGAAGACACCAGGTCGCGACTGTCCAGTTGTGCGTGCATTCGACGGGATCCTAGCATAGGCCCAGTAGGCCCAATTGAATCTACGATGCCCAAAAAAACCACTGGAGCGGCGGCCTGAGAAGACCAGGGCAGCCTGCGCGGGATTCCGGTGGGATTAAGAGCAAATCTGACGGTCAAAACTGCTTAGAATTGCTGATCGAACGGCTGAAAGCGTTGATGTCCTGAGAGGGCTGGAAAGATGCTCAGTTATAATATATCTAAATATGGGAGTATACCCGGCCATGGGAAGCCCGGTCCGAAAAAGCCCGACGCTGCCCCGGGCTAGGCTCGGGCCTAGAATTTGAGCCCGAAGGCCGAGCCGGGCCGGGCCCGAGCCGGGCCGGGCCGGGCCCGGGCCGGGCCCATCATTTTTTCGTTTCTCTAAAGGTCGGGCCGGCCCGACCCGAAGCCCGACGGGCTTTTATGTGTTCGGGCCGGGCTCGGGCCCAGAAAACAGGCCCGGCCGGGCCGGGCCGGGCTTGGGCCTGGATTTTTTGTGTCGGGCTTGGCTAGGGCTGGCCCGAAGCCCGGCCCGACCCGAGGTATGGCCAGGTATATGTGGGAGACTCCGCCCTGTTTCATGATGCCCTTGTCGTGTACCCTAGTTCTTCTGCTATAAACTGTGAGGTCGGGCCTTGGTTAATTTGTACTCTGCCATATGCCTTCACACACAATGGATCCTGTATTATTATCTCTGCCATATGGACGTAAATATGGGAGTACGTACTATTATCTCTGCCATATGCCTTCACACACAATGGATCATGTACTGTATCGTTGGCCCATGGTTACGCTGCTGTTTATTACGGCTCTAAGCTCCATTTGCGTCCATAGTCAGCTTGACAGTCACGGTACAACTACTAAATCTCTTCTCTCAGCTACTTGTTTGCATCAATTACTTGTCTACGTGGTTGTTACATATAGGCATGCCCATCGTAGCGTACGCAGGGTTCATGATCTTTTGCCCATACTTTCTGCCCAATGGCATGTCTGTGTGTTTATTTTATTTTTCAAACAGAGTTCGAAGGCATATGAGTTTCTTGGTTGGTTAGCAAAAAACCGGGTGAAAACCGTTAGCATCCACTGTGATTGTACTAGTTGTCACCTCAATAGCCATGTGAAGCAAGGTCGGCCTATGCCAAACAACTAGCTACCCGTGAAAATATTTAGGCAGCTCTAATTTCAAAGATGAATGGCGGAAGGGAGATATGCGCGCGAGGTTCGTGTCACAATGGATCATGGAAGATTGCCCATCGACAATCATCGTTGCCCCCTGGATCACGCCTCACAACTCCAGCTCCATGGTAGACCAAACTCCCCAACATGAGAACAAACATAGAGCCCGACAGACACACCAAGTACCAAAACTTTGTTGCGACCCAAACACTGCTCGACCCCAACATCGTTGACACACTAGCCACCACACCAACATCCTACACTGTTGGTCGGGCAACTGGCGACCACGACGTTGTGCACATCCAACATGAATGAAGCGCAAGTGGGATTAAATGTACGAGATGATCCCCTCTTTAATACTACGTCAGAGACAACATTGTTTCCCGACCCTATAGTAGGATCTTGACTTCCGCCTGAATAGACCCGGGAGCTGAGGATCTACAAAATATTCGCGACGACGCCTTCAAAGAGGTAACGACTCCCGCATGTCCTGCCATCATAGACGACAATCATCAGTGTTCGGATCTGCGCAACTACCACCCTTGTGCAGTCGATCAACACCGACAAGAACCTCCATGGGCCTGCACAACCCCCCTCTTGTTGTGGTGACCATGCCACCGCCGCGCAGAGCCACCTCCAGCCACGCCACTCACAGATGCAAGCGCACCAAAAATGATCAACTGGCAAGAAATGGTGCTTGCTCCCAACTGCACCATCACACATCCAGCAACACATGTTGCGCATCACCCGAGCTGGGTGAGGAAGGGGATGACGGCGTGTTCTGCGTGCTCTGCCCGTGTCACCAGAGAGGAGATATGATGGACGAGACGGATCGGTATCCAGGGAGCCAAAACTCTATATTTAGTGTTAGTAGTTTTTGCCTTATAGTGAGTGTTTCGATGGAGAGCACCCGCACATCTCTTTCTGGCCCCTTATGATATGTAATTTTATTGGTTGTTTTCATTGAGGGGATTTGCGTGGTTGGTTTCTGAAAAAACATTTGGTCTTTTGGATTAAATAAATCCAGATAAAATAAGGATAGCTAGTGATGTGTACTCGGAAGTTGTTCGCATACTAGCTAATATTCCATTTCCAGGGATTCACTCTCTGTTACACCGGTAGAGAAGCTAATGGTGCGGCCCATGTTTTTTTTCTAGGGAAGCACTTAATATCATAGATGATGTAGTGAGTTTTGGTGTAATCCATGTTCATCTGGTTGAGATTGTTCAATCAGATAAAAAAAAGATTTAAACCGTCTGAATAAATGAAGTGTGACTACATAAGCACAAGACACAACAAATCATTTTTCTCGAGGCTGGCCACAAGGGGGACTACCGCAAAAAACTACCCGTCGCCATGGCACATCGCCGGGCAAAGCTT
>NC_041387.1:190815687-190854941 GCF_002162155.2 Triticum dicoccoides | reverse complement strand
TCCGGGTGGCCTGCTGCAGAGGCGTTGGAGGGTTGTTGTGCGATGGCAAAGGAGATGTGTGCTCAAGCGGCGGTCTTCCTTAGATGGTGCGTGATGACAGAATTGGTGAAGGCAGTGGCGGACTAATGGATTCAGTGTGGGGCTCTTCATTGGTGTCCTGTCCTGGCTAGATCACCGAAGAAGAGGCTATCAATGCATGGCTATGGACGACGGCGAGCTCGACACTAGACCGAATTTGTCGTACAACGACATGGGTGTTATTTTTTGGTTTTATTTAGAAAGTCGTTGTGTTTGGTCTGGGTTGCCGAGGCGGCGGCCTTGGCTCAGGGTAGGAATAATGTTCTTCTCGCCCTACCCCTGATCCATTAATGTGCATCGCACTAGAGAAGGGTGCGTGGAGCCATGTCTCCGACGAGTCTTCTAGGATCCATTCAGTTTAGGTTTTCAGTAGATCCATCAAATTCGGCCGGCTTTCATTGCCTCTAGTGTTTCTACAAGCCCTTGTTGGTATTTTTTTTCTTTGGGCGGCGATTTGCTTCACAAGTCTTGGTCGTTGGTGTCTCCTGGATTGCATCAACGACTTCCATGCGCTGCTTCTACAAGCTCCTGGGTTTTAAAAAGTTTACTCCACCGATGCAAAGTTCCAGAGGCGACATTGCGCTATGCCCACAACGTGCCGTCAGCGGTTGCAGGAGGAACAAGACTTTGGCACCTTCAAAATTTTCAATGTAATTTTCTTATTATGTAAGGATGTTCGTAAGAACATGTGATACTTAATATATGACCTTAGACCTTTTCACAAAAAAGTGCCTAGAGCACACTTATCTATGATAGAATATTGTGCCATATACCGAAAACATCCCCCCGCAATGAAAAACATGTCGTCGAAATTTGGTAGGATGGCAATTTTAAATTCTACTCACTCCATCCCATATTAAATGTTGTTGCTCAAACTGATGTATCTAATGTACATCCGTTTGATTGACACTTATGAAAAGGGAGGAGTATAAAACACGCGTGCACACAAACACACGCATACCTTTTTAGGGAAAGGCCTTCACGCACATGGTAAACTAAAATCTTTGCGCAAACAAACAAACACACACATGCTAAATCTATAGTCTTGAGCCCACCTCAGGATCCATGTCACACACACCCCACAATTGGTCCTTTTTAAGGTTTGTTAATTGATATGTGTTCACCTTCGAGGCTATATGAGAGGGAAAAGGGTTCCACTCTTCCTATCTGTCCAGGGCTGGAGAGAGTCTGGTGCCTTGACAAAGTCCAAACCTTTGTGTGGCATGGTTGTTTATCTTTGTCGTGTTTGTTTGGATCGTAATCCTCTCCTGCAGTTTGTGTCCCCTATTTGGCCATGCCGTAGGCGTTGGTGGGTCTCGTGTTGAGCTTGGTGTATGTGAAGAGCAACTCGGATGTTTCCTCCCTGGCAACCTGGTTGTTGCATGCTCATTCGGGTGAACCAGTTTGCATGTTGAGAATTTAGCGTCCATTGATTCAGGACGTGAGGGCAGACACCTTTATTGACGGTAGCGATGAAGGCCATTATGTCTAGGTTGTTCAACTAGCGAGTGGCCAAGACTTCATTTTCTTTTTACAATTGTGTCGTTTTTTAAAATGGGTAATATTTGTTAGTGTTGGCCACACCGTTGGAGATGACCTTAATGGATCAAATTGTTCTTCATGTTTCTTTCTTAGCTTGTCGATGGTGCCTTTGGCCCATGAGCTTTTGGGCACCTTATACCAACTGCCTAGGACTCTATATTTTCAAAAGAAATCTTTTATCTTTATAAGTTGTTGGTTGCTGTAGTGCTGACCGGTACATAGCTTTGTTAATATGAAGCTCCCAATGTAATTTTAGGGAAGGGTTATGTTTTGCCAAATATTTTAAAAAATGACTGATCTATCTTTATTTTAGAATTGACTCCGAATGCAACATCCAGGTCATAACAAAAACTCTTATAGGATTACGTTGAGAATCAATCAAGTCCATTAAATCTTGGCAGTTGGACCTATAAGTCCTTCATTGGAGAGGCACACAACTTGATAAAGAGATGTCTCTTAAAGAAAATATGTAACATTGTGAAAATACGTTTTTCATGAAAAGTTGTTGTAAAAGAATAAAAAGTAACACCAACTATTACATTAATGCATTAAAATTAAATATATAACTCTTCAAAAAATTCTACCATCGAGATTACATTAATTGTGCTAGGAAACTACATACTGAAATTTAATATTTAAATTTGTTTATGTGTTTCAATGATATTTAAACTTTGTAACTCTATCCTTTAGAAACTACAAATCTTATGCTATGAAAATTTTAAAATAAACTAATTCATACTGGCAGCAAAGTGTGGCTTTATACTAGTTTTATTTTATTATGAAAAATCACTCCCTCGCCACTCCCAAAGACGAACTAGCAGTTGTTAAAAAAAAAGGGGGACGAAGTGGTTCGCTCCGCGATTCCCCACCGCCCCTTACGCCGGTGAAGGATGCTCAACGGTGCGTCGCCCCCTTCCGCGCCGGCGGAGACGCGGGATCGGTGACCGTACCTCGATAGTTGCCATCAGCCCATCACTCTACTCATTAATAATCTGCTGCCAAGACGACGCTGCCGCCGCAAACCACCTGGGCCTCCCGGTCTCCGGTGAGCTCGCAGACACTCGCATCCGCCGCGCGCCAGGAGGCATGCTTCCTCGCCACGGTCCGTACCCCGGCCCCCGCCCTTTCCTTTATATAATAAAGACTCTAAAGTCGCTGCTTCCATCTGTCATCAGCTGCGGGTGCCAGGCTGCCAGTTTAGGGCTTGCGATGGATGCAGTGGTATATATATGTGAGGATAGTATGCGTCTTTTCGTTTGATTGCTACAGATTAGCGATCTGGCACTCGGATTTGAGGAACGTATCATCGAATGATTTCTGGTATAAAGAAAAGGTGACACTCTGTCAGGATCGGAGCTCTGATGTACTGAATTTAAGCACTACTTAACAGAATTTAGGGAGATTCAGAGACGGAAATCTAGGGTTCTTGCTTGCGCAATGGGGAAAGTTGGTACAGCACGCCACCGGCGGCTAGGGTAACTACCCAATACAATTCTACATGTCCCAAACAGAGAAGGAATGGAGGCTTTATAGCCATTACACGCGAGAAAAAGAAGAACAGAAAGCTAGCGAAGCACATGGCTTGTCGGAAAAGCTACAGGACCACGCCACCGCCGTTGGATCGGCCATCAACGCCTGGAGATCGTTTGAGCTGGCGAACCGGTACGGAGGAAGGAGAGCCGCTAGATTGACGATCGACGACCCAGTATACTTCTGGCACACTGGAAACAGGGGATGATCAAGGCTGGGCCTGACAATACCCCCCAGTTGAGCTCGTGCTTGCCCTCAAGCACGAAAGGAAGGGAAAACCTTCTGGATGAACGCCGAATCCTCCCACATTGCTTCTTCTACTGGCAAATTCACCCACTTCACCAACCACCTGACCACGGGGATACTGATTTTGCCCTGAGGACGAGGAATAAGTTTCCTTTCCAATATTGCTTCTGGTTCCACTTTAATCACACCATCAGGACCAACAAGCGGAAGATGACGAGAGGGCACCACAGCAGGGCCAATATGTTTCTTCAACTGACTGACATGAAAGGTGTTATGCAGCATACAGCCCTCCGGCAGCAGCAGTTTGTAGGCATGATTACCAATTCGCTCCAACACTCGAAACGGGCCATAAAACTTAGAATGAAGCTTCAGATGCCTATGCAAACTCAGGGAAGTGTGCCTGTATGGTTGCAGCTTAAGATAAACCATGTCTCCCTCAGAGAACTCCCTTTCCTTCCTCTTCTTATCAGCATAATATTTCATCCTCTCTTGTGCTTTAAGGAGATTGTTTTTAATTATCTCCAAAGCCACATCCCTGTTCTAAAGCAAGTTGTCAGTATCTTCACAAATAGAATCTGGCAGGGCTGATTCTGCCACCATTGGGGGAGGAAAGCCATAGAGGGCCTGGAAGGGTGTCATTTGCAAAGCAGTGTGGAATGAGGTGTTATACCACCACTCAGCTAAAGCTAGCCAACTATGCCATTTCCTTGGTTGCTGAAAACACATGCATCTCAGATAATTTTCAAGACACTGGTTCACTCTTTCAGTCTGGCCATCAGATTGTGGATGATAACTAGTGCTCATGTGTAGCTTGATCTTCAATAATTTGAATAGTTGCTGCCACAAGTGACTAGTGAAGATCCTGTCCCTGTCAGTTACTATAACCAAGGGCATGCCATGTAATTTGAAGACATTATCAGAAAAAGCTCTAGCCACAGTTTTCACTGTTATAGGGTGTTGCATAGCTACAAAATGAGAATATTTGGTAAACCTATCCACCACCACCAGAATCAAATTCTTGCCCTCAGAAGTGGGCAATCCTTCCACAAAATCCATGCTTATATGGGCCCAAGCAAAGTCAGGCACAGGTAGAGGCTCTAGGAGGCCTGGGTAGGGTGAGTGTTCTGCTTTGTTCAACTGACATACCGGGCAAGCTTTAACAAAAGCAATAACATCCTGTTTCATTCCCTGCCAGTGGAATACCAATTTCACTCTGTGGTATGTAGCTCTCTCACCTGAGTGACCACCCAATTCAGAATTGTGAAAGGTCTTGAGAATATCCTGCCTCAAAGATGTGGCTGTGCCCACCACCACCTTGTTGTTAAATCTCAAAATGCCATTTTTGTAAGAGTAAGCAGTAGTGCCAGGAGCAGCTACAGTGCACTCAGCAATCAGTTCTTTCACTCTACTATCCTGCCTATAGCTCTTTACCACTTCTTGCACCCAAGTAGGAGTAACCGAACTAGCAGTGAGAGCAGATATCATATATTTTACTCGTGAAAGAGCATCTGCCACCTTGTTCTCTTTTCCCTTCTTATATTCCACCGTGAAATTGTATCCTGTTGGTAGTACCTGTAAGCAAAGATAGAAGTTTGGCAAGGACCAAAATGTAAAATGTATTGTGTACTTATCTCTGACAAGGAATGGAGTGTGTGTGTTCGACAGTCTTCCAGAAAATCGCCAGCCCACTTCTCTTGCGAGTTTACGGAGGCGCAAGTGATAATCCGGCGAATCCCAACATGGCATCAGAGCAGGTTGGCGTTCCGGCGGTGGCGGCGTAGTCCCTCGCCGGCAAGGCGGCCGGGCCTGGCGGGGTCAGGAGAGAGAGGAGGCTGCTCTTGCGCGCGCGCGACGCGGAGGAGGAGGCGGTTGTGGGCGCGTTCTGGGCGAGCTGGCTGCAGAGTAGGAGGCGCAGGAGGTGCTGCGGGAACTGCTGAGTGTTGGTCTGCTGTCCTGCTGCTGATTGACCAAGGAGAAGGGCAGCTGCTGGTGCATCTGGATCTGCTGCTGCTCTGTGGGGTGTGGCTGCGGCTGCTGCTTGGAAGGGCTCCTGTCCTGGCTGCTGCTGCTACTGGTGGAACTGTGTGGCAGAGGAGGAGCAGTGGAGGAGTGTAGAGAAGGTAGAAGGTGAGGTCCCCTTCAACTGTGGCTGCTGGTAGGTTGCAAGGGAGAAGAAAGGGAGGTGCCTGGTGCCTGCTGTGTGTGCGAGCAGAGAAAAGGTGAACTGGTGAGGTAGTGAAGATGAAGATGACTTGTGGCTTCAACAAGTAGAGAAGAGGTGTGTTGCCTAAATCTGAATTTGTTCGTGGGTTGTTGTTGCTGCCTTGGAGTGGAGAGAAGAACAAAGCAGTAGACCAAAGAGCAGTGTGCAATTGAGGCTGTGAAGGTCAGAGTAAGTTTCGATTGGTAGTGGAGTTGTGAGTGATTGTGTGAAGGTGTGCATTCTGGTAGTGGAAGGCCAGGGAATTTGCAGCGTTATGGATGGAAAATATCAGGCTCTGTTTTCCGGGATTGGTAAGCAAAGGGACGATGGTTCAGGTAGAGGTAAAGGATGTGGTAGTGGTACTGCAAAATCATGGCAGCGAGAGGGGGATTGGTTGTGTCCAAATACAAGATGTGAGAATGTAAATTTTGCATTCCGAGGTGTCTGTAATCGCTGTCGGGCAGCACGTCCTACTGATGTTAGTGCAATGGGGACAACTAAAAATGATGGAAAATCTCAGACTATTACTGTCAAAATGACTACTGATGAGTTGAAGAAGTGGCTTCGGTTCAAGGAAGGAATCATTGATGAAAGGTCAACAACCAAGATATTTGCTACATCTGCTAACCCCTGTGGTAATACTTCGAAATTTGTGAAAGGAAGTTATTTTGAGACTGGTACACAGTGGTTAATAGACTCTGGTGCGTCTAAACATATGGCCGGTTCATATAAGGATTTCTGCAGTTATACTCCTGATTTTACAGGGCAAAATGTTAGACTTGCTGATGGTTCTGGCCAGAGTATTAAGGGAGTAGGCACAGTTAAATGTTGCCCAAATATGACTCTATCATCTGTTTTACATGTTCCCTCATTCCCAATCAATTTGCTATCCATCAGCTGCATTACAGGAGAACTTAATTGTGCTGTAATCTTCTTCCCAACATGGTGTTTATTCCTGGAACTTGGGACTTGGAAAATCCTTGGGACAGGAATTATGCGAGGTGGTCTATACTACTTGGATGATGATATGGCACCTATGGCTGCTGCTGTGCTATCTCAGTCACCATTGGAAGAATTTCTTCTTCATCATCGCAGGCTGGGACACATATCCTTTTAACACCCTGGGTCAGTTGTATCCTAATCTCTATAATAAAATTTGCAAAGAAAGTCTAGTATGTGATGCTTGTCAGTATGGGAAGCTAACCCGTAGTATATATACTTCATCTGATCACAGAAGTATGGTGCCATTTCAAACTATCCACTCAGATGTGTGGGGTCCTAGTGGGGTGTGGTCACTTTATGGATACAAATCTTTCGTTACATTTATTGACTGTTGCACTAGGACTACTTGGGTTTATGTACTGAGAAATAAAAGTGACGTGTTTGAATGCTTTAAGGATTTCCACAACCTAATCAAGAATCAATATGATGCACGGGTGAAAATATTTCGAACTGACAATGGTACAGAATATGTAAATAACCAATTTGATGAGTATCTGTCAAGCTTTGGGATTATCCATCAAACTAGTTGCCCAGGTACTTCCCAGCAGAATGGGTTGGCTGAAAGGAAGAACAGACATCTCTTAGAAATCACCCGGTGTATCATGTTAGCTATGAATGTTCCTAAATATTTGTGGGCTGAAGCTGTGATGACAGCGGCTTATTTGATGAATAGAATGCCATCCCGGGTGCTCAATAACAAGACACCGCTTGAGTGTCTAACTGGTGAAACCTCATATGTTATGCCACCAAAGGTATTTGGATGTGTATGTTTTGTGAGGGATCATAGACCATCAGTTGGCAAGTTTGACCCTAGAGCAGTGAAATGTGTATTTGTGGGATACTCTGGAAAACAAAAGGGTTATAAATGTTGGTGCCCATCAGAGAAACGGATGTTTGTGAGCATGGATGTAGTGTTCAGGGAGCATGAACCTTTCTATGGGGAATCAGTAGATTTAACTGATGTCTTTCCTGATTTATATGTTAATGATGCTACAGATCTGGACAACGAGATAGGGGGAGATAAAGGTGAAGAATATAATGAAGCAGCATCCAGGAATATGATTGTTGGAGTGATTCCAGCTGCAGATATGTATGACGATGAAGATGAAGGTACATCAGAAGCTGAACAGAAACGGACACAGGGGGAGCTACAAGATGAATCAAATGAAGCTGTTAAGTGGCCTAAACCAAATGAAGAACAAGAAGTTCAGGTGTATAAAAGGAGACAGTGGCCTAAACCAAATGAAGAACAAGAAGTTCAGGTGTATAAAAGGAGAAACCGATCTGAGAAGGAAGTTATTCCATCTAGGTGTGATCATGAAGCTCAAGAAGCTCCTGCAATACAAGCACAAGAAACCTTGCCAAGTGTGACACAATCAGATGTGCATGAGTCATCTCCTCAAGTTGATGAGTTAGATATTCCTATCGCTCACAGAAAGCAGCCACGTTCCACTGCAGGGAAGTTACCATCAAATCTATCTCAATATGATATTTCTAATTATGTCTCATATGTATCATTGGGCTCCCAATATAAATCATTTATAGATGCACTAGATTCCACTCTACCTATACCACGTGATTGGCAGGAGGCGAAACAATATCCAGAGTGGAGAGCTGCTATGATAGAGGAGATGACAACACTTGATAAAAATAATACTTGGGTACTCACTACTCTTCCTAACAAAAGGGCTGTTGGATGTAAATGGGTATTTACTGTAAAACAAAATTCAGAGGGAAAAGTAGAAAGATATAAAGCCAGGTTAGTGGCAAAGGGGTATAGTCAGACTTATGGAGTGGACTATGATGAGACCTTCGCACCAGTGGCGAAAATGAACACCATTAGGGCTCTCATATCTATAGCTGCAAATAATAAGTGGAGGTTATTTCAAATGGATGTTAAAAATGCTTTTCTTCATGGAGATTTGAAAGAAGAGGTTTATATGGAGATTCCCCCTGGGTTTGGTACACAAGAAACAGAGGGTAAAGTGTGTAGGCTGAAAAGGTCTCTATATGGTTTGAAACAGTCACCTAGAGCATGGTTTGGACGACTTAGAAAGGAGATATGCTTTATTGGTTATCGACAAAGCAATGCAGATCACACCCTTTTCTTTAAGTACCAGAGTGGCAAGATTGTCATCCTTATTGTGTATGTTGATGATATTGTGATCACAGGCAATGATAATGATGGGATAGCATTCCTAAAGAAGATGTTGGCCAAGTCATTTGAAGTTAAGGATCTGGGTTTTCTTCATTATTTCCTGGGAATTGAGGTTGCATATGGATCACAAGGCATTTACTTATCGCAAAGAAAATATGTACTTGATTTACTCGCTGAAACTGGCATGCTAAATTGTAGACCAGCGACAACTCCAATTGAGCAGAACCATCGTATTCGAGCAGATTCTGGTGATCCTGTGGACAAACATCAATATCAAAGGTTAGTTGGTCGGTTAATTTATTTATCACACACTAGGCCAGACATTGCCTATGCTGTTAGCTTGGTGAGCAGATTTATGCATGACCCGAGATCAAGTCATTTAGATGTTGTGCACAGAATTCTAAGATATCTTAAAGGTTGTCCGGGAAGAGGGATTCTATTTTCTAATCATGGACACTTAAAAGTAGAGGGTTTTACTGATGCTGATTGGGCTGGGTGCCTAGACGATAGAAGGTCTACATCTGGCTACTGTGTTTTCGTTGGTGGTAATCTTGTTAGTTGGAGGAGCAAAAAACAAAGTGTGGTGGCACGATCTACTGCTGAAGCAGAGTTTAGATCCATGGCTTCAGGACTATGTGAATTGATGTGGTTGAGGATACTATTATCTGAACTTAGGCTTTTTGATGGAGGACCACTGCAACTTTTTTTGTGATAACCAGGCTGTAATCAAGTTAATACACAATCCAGTCCAGCATGATAGAACTAAACACATCGAAATTGATAGACATTTCATAAGAGAAAAGCTAGACGAGGGACTTCTCCAAGTTGACTTTGTTAGATCTGAAAATCAACTTGCAGATGTATTAACAAAGGATGTTAGTGTTGTATCTTTTGAAAAACTATGTAGCAAGATGGGGCTCATAAATATATTTGCCCCATCTTGAGGGGGAGTGTTGGTAGTACCTGTAAGCAAAGATAGAAGTTTGGCAAGGACCAAAATGTAAAATGTATTGTGTACTTATCTCTGACAAGGAATGGAGTGTGTGTGTTCGACAGTCTTCCAGAAAATCGCCAGCCCACTTCTCTTGCGAGTTTACGGAGGCGCAAGTGATAATCCGGCGAATCCCAACATATCCTAACAACTTCAACAGTAATTTGTGCTGAATCCCTTCAGTTATCTTCTGTTCCTGAATGTATTTCAGACTTTCTTGATCAGTTCTAATGATCAGGGAAGTTGCTAAGAAATAGTGCCTCCACTTCTTCACTGCTTCAATTATGGCAAGGGCCTCTTTATCATAAGTGGACATAGCAGCAGCCTTGGGACCAATACTCTTGCTAAAGAAAGAAATGGGCCTCCCTTCCTGCATTAACACAGCACCTAAACCATAGCCACAAGCATCAACTTCCAGTATGAAGGGCTTAGTAAAATCAGGCAGTGCTAAGACAGGAGCACTAGTCAGTTTCTGTTTCAAGATGAGGAAGGCCTCTGTTTGCTTATCTGTCCAAGAAAAAGCATCTTTCTTCAAGCAATCAAAGAGAGGCCTACAAACTATGCCATACCCTTGAATGAACCTCCTATAATAGCCACTTAAACCCAAAAAACTTCTTAGTTCAGTGACAGTAGTGGGAGTGGGCCACTCCTGAATAGCTTTGATTTTAGAAGGGTCAGTAGACACTCCCTCTGAGCTGATTATGTGGCCCAAGTACTCAACTTCCTGCTGCCCAAAAGAACACTTCTCCATTCTAGCATACAACTTGTTAGCTTGCAGAATATCAAATACCTGTGCCAAGTGAACCTTGTGCTCTTCCAAAGAGAAACTGAATACTAATATATCATCAAAGAAGACCACTACAAACTTCAACGGACCAAACAACAAATTCATCAATGCCTGAAAGGAGGGAGGTCCATTAGTAAGTCCAAAGGACATTACTAAATACTCAAACAAGCCCATATGAGTGGAAAATGCTGTTTTATGAATATCCTCCTCAGCCATTCTGATCTGGTGATAACCATTTCTTAGATCAATTTTAGAGAAATACTTGGCTCCTTTTAGCTGATCCAACAGATCCTCAATTACTGGTATGGGGTATTTATTTTTCACAGTAATTGCATTCAGTTTCCTATAATCAGTGCATAGTCTCCAGGTCCCATCTTTTTTCTTGACCAACAACACTGGAGAAGAAAATGGACTTGTGCTAGGCCTTATTATGCCCTTTTTTAACAGCTCTAATATAATTTTCTCCAGGATCTCCTTCTGATGATGAGGGACTCTATAAGGCCTCTGATTAACCACTTTAGCTCCCTCCATCAATGGAATTCTATGGTCACAAGATCTGCTAGGTGGCAGTCCTTGAGGTTCCTGGAATACCTTCTCATAATCCTCCAATAAGGGCAATAATTCTGATGGAATTTCCTGAGCTGCAGCCACTACTTCACATTCAGAAGAAGTAAACAGAAAGAACCCACAAACAGCTTGTTCCAGTAACTTATCAGGACTTTCAGTACTTTCTGATAGACCAGTCAGTGGTATAGTTTCATCCACAAAAGAAATCAACTGGCCATTCTGTGCTGATATTCTCATTTCCATTTTTATGAAATCCATTTGAATGGGGCTGTACTTTTTCAACCAATCCACCCCTAATATCATATCATATCCTTTTAGTTTTAGTACCCTAAATGCATCAGAAAACTTGTGGCCCTGAATTTCATACTGGCAGTCCTTAACTGAAAATTCACTCCACAATACTCCTCCACTAGCAACCACCACTTTTATTTTGGTATTAGGAGTAGGAGCAACAGGCAACTTAGTAGCCATCTCCGGAGAAACAAATGTAGAAGTGCTCCCACTGTCCACTAGCTAGAGCAGTAGCAATGGTGTTGCCCACCTTCACTGTTAAAATAAAAGTGTTTTTAGCAGCTCCAATGCCCATGGCAGCATGCATTGACACTTGTAGCACTGTTTCCTCAGACAGGGGTTCAGCATTTTCCAAATCAGGATCATCAAAATCTGTCACATAAATTGTTTCAGCATTTTCACTGCCCTAAGCCTGCAGTGCCTGAATTTGTGCTTTCTGACTCATCTTACAGACCTGCCTATGGCCAGGCACCCATGGTTCTCTACACTTATAGCATACCTGGTTTTGCTTAGCCTGTTGAATCACAGTGTTTCCATTAGGGATAGTACCTGTGAGTACTTGCTTGGGCTGCTCAAATAGGACCTGTCTTTTTGGTTGAGGAACATATGGCCTGGTCTGCACAACCACACTTGGAGACTGAGATTTTTCCATTCTCCTAGCATACCAAACTGCAGTTTGCATGTCCTTGGGCTTGAAACATTCCACATGGCTCTTAATATAGGTGCTCAACCCTGACACAAAACTAGCAACATAATAATCATCTTGAATTGCAGGATTTTCCCTTCTCATAACATTCATTAACTGCTCAAATTGCTCCACATAAGCCGAGACTGTAGTTGTTTGCTGAACTGCATGGAAAGAACTCACAATATCACAAGCTGAGTCCACTGAAAATCTGTCAGACAGATATGAGCAAAACTTATGCCATGGGACATTACTAGAGGCATATCCAGTTCCCCTCCACCACTGCACTGCAGGGCCCTTGAGGTAAGAAATAGCCACTTCAGTTCTATGCTCAATTGGTGTTCGGGCTGCAGCAAAGTATTGCTCAAGGTTCTGAATCCAGGATTCAGGGTCCTGTCCCTCAAACTCAGAAATGTTCAATTTAGCTGGCTTGACAGTAAGGGTATTTCTTCTTCCATCTTGAAAGTTCTGTCCTCTTCTATAAACCGGATCAGCAATCTCGTCTTCTGGTGTCTCATCAAGCTGCACAACATTACTTGGCGCTGTGTCCTTTGCCTGACCATAGTTGGGGTGCCTATATGGTGCTTTGGGTGTACCATCTAGATGCAGTTCTTTGCCCGCATGGTCTCTCAGAGTTGCAGTACCAATCGGCAAGGCAGCCCCTTTTTCGGGCATAGCTACAGAAGGAGGAGTAGGGATAGGAAGTTGCTTGGGTCGACCTGGGGCTATGTTCGGTGAATTCATCTGGTCATGCTTTAACTGAACGCTGCCCTGCCCTTCCACACCATCATCTTGTGCCTGCTCCGGTTCCAACAGCAGACGTCTAAAATTTTCTTGGATCTTGTCGAAGTTCTTCTGCATCGTGGCGAAATTTCTGTTAACCGTTGCTTGAAACTGCTGGAAATCCTTGCGATCCTCTTCCCGCTCGTGCTGCAACGCTTTGATGTCCAACTCGAGCGACTCGAGCTGCAACTCAGCTGTGGAGCCTGAATCAGCAGGGCCCGTCATGTTCACTCCGTCAGAGATCACCACCATACAGGGTTGGGAGGGTGGGATGAACCTGTCGCCGTCGCCAACACCGCCACCAACGCCCGCCTCCAACGGTACACGGTCAGATCCAGGAGCTGGAATTTTACTACCGGAGAATTACTCTCAGGCAACCAGGCCGTTCTCTGACTGTACTCGAACGCCGCCACTCCGGTCGCCTCCAGCTGCCTCCGCCGCCAGATCGGAGCTCGAAGAGGGATTTTACAGCCAAGGAAACCTCTACGCTGCCCCAATCATCCACCGCCACCGAGGAAAGACTGGGCTCTGATACCAATTGTCAGGATCGGAGCTCTGATGTACTGAATTTAAGCACTACTTAACAGAATTTAGGGAGATTCAGAGACGGAAATCTAGGGTTCTTGCTTGCGCAATGGGGAAAGTTGGTACAGCACGCCACCGGCGGCTAGGGTAACTACCCAATACAATTCTACATGTCCCAAACAGAGAAGGAATGGAGGCTTTATAGCCATTACACGCGAGAAAAAGAAGAACAGAAAGCTAGCGAAGCACATGGCTTGTCGGAAAAGCTACAGGACCACGCCACCGCCGTTGGATCGGCCATCAACGCCTGGAGATCGTTTGAGCTGGCGAACCGGTACGGAGGAAGGAGAGCCGCTAGATTGACGATCAACGACCCAGTATACTTCTGGCACACTGGAAACAGGATGATCAAGGCTGGGCCTGACACACTCATTGAGCAGACTGCATATGGAGTCAATTTCAGGCGTATACGAAATTGCAAATACAGCCTTTACAAACAAATTGAGCTTTTGCTAATGGCAATTTTATGGGAGCAGTGTGTTCTCTTGGTTTGTTCCAAGCCTTTGTCTCCAACCCTGTTGCTGCTCTTCAGTTCGAGTAGCAGGGGTGTTTATCGAAATACAAGTTATGCTACTACATTTGTCACTGATTTGATTTCTTCATCTCCGAGAAGACAAACAAGTCCACTGAAATAGTTATAAAAGAAAAGATCAAAACTATGTTTTCCATATAAAAAACCATGTTAAATCACTGTTTCAGGTATGTCTGGTCTAAGGATATGCAGTACAGCTGCATTCAGATCCTAACATTATTTCATTTTCATATTTTGTTCTTGTCCATTTGGCAGGTTTCATAAGCATCGACTGTGGATATACTGCAAACCAGACCTACACAGATAGCAGGACAGGCATATCATATGCAAGCGATGAGGGTTACACTGATGCAGGACTGATCCACCCTGTTGATAAAGGTAATCTGCAGACTGACCTTGCAGACCGATACCTTAACCTTCGCTTCTTTCCCAGTGGAGAGCGTAACTGCTACACGCTGCGGTTCCTAACACCGGGTGGCAAGTACCTTGTCAGGGCTGCATTTGGCTATGGTGACTATGATAAACTAAACAAAAATCCTACCTTTGATCTCTATTTTGGGGTCAATTACTGGACAACAGTGACCATTGTCAGTTCCAGTACAGCATATGTGTTTGAGATAATTGCCGTGTGCCATGCCGACTTCCTACAAATTTGCTTGGTGAACAAAGGATCGGGAACTCCTTTCATCTCAGGGCTTGACTTGAGGTCACTGACATCAGATCTTTATCTGGAGGCCAATGTGACACAGTCTCTGGTTTTGCTCAGCTTTTTCCGTGATACAGTTGGTTTTGGGCCCAACCGCTATCACTTTGGGACAAACTATCAGCACATTAGGTAAGCTGACCAAGCATTATTTAATGTTTCCTTTGTTATTGCATTATCTAGAGGTAATCCTGCTCAATGTTCTATTCAATTCAAGGTTGCCAGATGACCCCTATGACCGTATGTGGCAGAGGTATGAAATGTAGACGGCTGGACAGACGTACCCAACAAATCCAACGGGGAAATAAAAAACTCCACAAACGACAACTATGATGCACCATCTGCAGTGATGCGTAGTGCATCCACTCCAGTGAATGACTCAAGGATGGACTTATCGTGGAGTTCAGATTCTTCCATGAATGTTGGTGTTGACCCCAAGTTCTTTCTTGTACTCTACTTTGCTGAGTTGGAAGCAGTCCAAGAGTTAAGGCAATTTGATGTCTCTGTGGATAACAACCCATTAGCTTCTGCATTCAGCCCAAAATTCTTGCTGCCTACTGTTCTCTCAGGGATTGTGCAAGGCTCAAACGAGCATAGCATCTCCCTTGTGGCAACATCAAACTCGGCGCTTCAGCCTTTGATCAGCGCGATGGAGATATACATGCTGCGGCCAGTGAATGAATCTACCACTGACTCTTTAGATGGTATATGCTATAGCTCTGGTTATTTTTAACACACCATTCATTTATGCTACCAAGTCTAACTTGGTCAGATGGGCAAAAAGTTAACGTGGTACTTAATTTTAGTGCATGCTATTCTAGTGTAATTTACTAATGTTTGAATTTGATCTTTTGATTTATACTTCTAGTATTAGCTTTTGGAATTCGCCAATTTTCATTCTTTCTTCAGTTTGTCTCGTGCAAATCCATGCCTGTGTACCTTTTATAGCATTACTGTTTCCAGGATTTGTCAATGCCATTAATGGCCATGTGTCTGTGACAAATAGGTTATTTGGGCAGGGTTAGTTTTGATGATAATGCTCACAAGATTCATAGAAAAATGCAAATTAACTTTCTTATATTTGTTCTTTTGAGAACGTGCAAAAATAAATTGCACATCTTTGCATTAAGTGGCATAAAGCATGGGGTTGGTTGGCCGTGACCTTGTGATAGGAGTTGCACAATTAAGCTCCTTTTGTTCTTGCTGTTGGATAAGTGAGCAACTAGTATTTCCTGAGGGCCAAAGGCCATTACATATACATGTGTGTCAAAGTGCAGAAAACCCCTTATACAATGGGGATATACCGAAAAGGGACTATACACATCTAACACCCCCCCTCAAACTCATGGTGGATCAACAACACTGAGTTTGGAGAGAAAAAAGCCGTGCTGCGCTCGAGTCTGTGCCTTGGTGAAGAAGTCCGCCAACTGTAACTCAGAGGGCACATAGTGAAGAGCGAGAGTCTGATCCTGCACAGCAGCACGCACAAAGTGGGCATCCACACCGATGTGCTTGGTGAGCTCATGCTTCACCGGGTCACGTGCAATACTGATAGCGCCAGTACTGTCTGACAGTAAGGGAGTCGAGGTAGTAGCAGACACACCAAAATCCTCAAGTAACCACCGTAACCAGATCACCTCAGCCGTCAACATTGCCATGGCTCGCAACTCAGCCTCTGTACTCGAGCGAGAAACTGCAGTCTGTTTCTTTGTCTTCCAGGCAATAAGAGAGCCACCAAGAAAGACACAATAAGCAGACAGCGAGCGTCGATCAGAGGGATCACTAGCCCAGGTAGCATCAGAATAGGCCTGGAGCTCAAGGGAGTTGGAGCGGGGAAAGAAAAGGCGCTGAGAGATCGTGCCACGAAGATATCGTAGAACACGGAGGAGATGACTATAGTGGACAGAGGTGGGGGCTGAAACAAACTGACTCAGGATGTGGACAGGATAGGAGATGTCAGGACGGCGTAACAGCAAGATAGACAAGACTGCCAACAAGATGACGATAGCGAGTGGGATTAGGAAGAGGGTCACCATCGGTGGCACGAAGCTGAACGTTGAGCTCCATAGGAGTCACAACTGTGCGCTCATCACCGAGAGCAGCGCGAGCAAGAAGATCCTGAATATATTTTTCTTGGGAGATGTAGAAGCCATCAGAGGTCGAGGAGATCTCAATCCCAAGAAAGTAGCGAAGTGGACCAAGATCAGTCATAAGAAACTGGTCACGAAGGCGAGCCTTAACAAAGGCAATGTAATCAGTGTCGTCACCAGTGATGATCATGTCATCAACATAGAGAAGGAGAAGAGTCCGACCACGAGGAGACGTGTGAACAAACAGCGCGGGATCATGGTCACTGGGCAAGAAACCAGCGGCGGTCACCACAGATGCGAAGCGCTCAAACCAGGCGCGAGGGGCCTGTTTGAGACCATATAGGGAGCGGCGAAGTCTACAGACCATACCAACCAGGAGCATAGTACCCCTGTGGTGGCTGCATATAAACCTCCTCACGCAACTCACTATTGAGAAAAGCGTTCTGAACATCAAGTTGAGAGATAGACCACTGACGAACAGAAACCACAGCAAGAAGAGTGCGGACAGTGGTCATGTGAGCCACAGGAGCGAATGTCTCATCATAATCGCGCCCCTGCTCCTGCTGAAAGCCACGGGCCACAAGACGAGCTTTGTAGCGCTCAAGAGAACCATCGAAGCGAGTCTTAAGCTTGTAGACCCACTTGCAGGTGATGGGACGGACACTGGAAGGGAGGGGAACCAGATCCCATGTGCCAGAGCGCTCAAGGGCAGCAAGCTCCTCGGCCATCGCAAGCTGCCATTCAGGCTGAGTCATGACAGTGCGATAGGAAGTGGGCTCAGTCAAAACAGAGAGACCGTACCGATCAGGGGAGTAGCGATCAGGCGGAGGGCGAGGCCGAGCACGGAGGTTATGAACCGGAGGAGGTGTGAGAGGAGGTGCACCAGAGGTGGAAGGCTCGTCAGAGGAGACATTCTCAGTACGAGATCGTCGAGTATAGTGGAGAGGAAACGGTGAGAGAGGGCGACGGACTGGAGAGGATGGGGAAGAGGTGGAGGAGGAGGATGGAGAAGACGGGGTCGGTGGTGAATGAGAAGGAATGAGAGGTGCCGGAGGAAGAGGTGACACATGAGGCACATAGCAGGGTGTATCGGGAAGGAGAAGGAAAGAAAGGTCGTCCACAGAGAAACTCGAGGAAGGAGAACGTGGGTAGTAAGAACGAGACTCGTCAAAAGTCACATCACGCGAGATGCGCAAGCGACGACCCACAGGATCCCAACATCGATAGCCCTTGTGCTCATCACTGTAGCCAAGGAAAACACACTCAACCGAATGAGCAGTCAGTTTGGTGCGTTCTCGGGGGGCAAGAAGAACATAGCAGACGCATCCAAACATACGAAGAGCTGAGTAGTCAGGAGAGCGACCAGTGAGACACTCCATAGGAATGCCACCCTGCAGAGCAATCGATGGCTGAATGTTGATGAGATAGGTGGATGCGGAAACAGCCTCAGCCCAAAAATGGGGTGGAAGGGAAGCAGCAATCATCAGCGCACGAGCCGTCTCAAGCAAATGACGATGCTTTCGCTCGGCAACACCATTCTGAGCATGAGCACCAGGACAGGAGAACTGGGCAAGAGTACCCTGTTCCGCGAGAAAACCACGCAACAACTGAGAGATATACTCTCCAGCGGAGTCAGCACGAAAAGTACGAATGGGCGTGGCAAACTGGGTGTGAACCATGGCAGCAAAACGTTTGTATATAGAAAGAACCTCGCTACGAGATTTCATGAAGTAGAGCCAAGTGTAGCGAGAGAAATCATCAATAAACAAAACATAGTAGCGATGACCACCTTTCGAATCAAAGGGAGCGGGACCCTAGACATCAGAATGAACTAAGTCAAAAGGGCGCTGAGATACAGACGCACTAGTAGGATAAGGTAACTGAGTCTGTTTGCCAAGTCTGCAACCATTACAATGTAAGGAGACATCTCCAGATACAGACCCTAAGAGGCCCTGACGAACTAAGGAAGACAAGCGAGAGCCACATATGTGACCAAGGCGATGATGCCACTGCTGGAAAGACGCAGACGAAGAGGCAGCAAGAGCATGAGAGCTGGCGGAAGTGGTGGCAGCGGAAGGAACACAAAGCCAGTCAACCTCCCAAAGGCCCTCTGACTCACGGCGTCGGGGGCCAGCACCAACCAAAGCCTTGGTGCGACAATCCTGAATGGAGCAAGAGTCGGTATCAAGAATGACACGACAACCAGAATCAGTAAGTTGGGCAGCGGAAAAAAGATTCATGGTAAGGCGAGGAACATGTGAAACGCTCGGAACAGAAAAAGATGGAGTGGAAAGAATACCACGACTAGCAACAGGAAGAGATGTGCCATCGGCAGTAAGAACATTAACAGGCGAATCAAGAGGTCGGAGAGAAGACAACGCGAAAGAATCAGAAGACATATGAAAGGAGGCTCCAGAATTCAGAACCCACGAAGATGTACCTGACTGTGTAGATGCCTGTGATGACGAGGAGGAGGATGCAGTCACGACAGCAGCAGAGCCAGTCGACGAGGAGCCTGAGGAAGCAAGAAGACGCTTGAGGCGAACAATGTCCTGGTCAGTGAGTGACGGAGCCGAGGAAGACACAGGAGGCCCGCTGGAGGAGGAGCGCCTCTGGTCTCGCTTCTTCTGGCGACAATCAGACTCTGGGTGACCTGGCCGGGAGCAGTAACCACAGACGGTGTCATGGCGCGACGTGCCCTTCTCAGCATAAGGAGGACGGCTCACCCCCCTTGGAGGAGTGGGCAGGAGCGGCGGAGCAGTGAGGCGAGCAGACGACACAGGAGCCTGGGCAGCCAAAACTGACGGAACCAGAAGCAACCCAGCAGAGCGAAGGCGGGTCTCCTCGGCACGAAGCTCAGCAAGTATCTCTGAGATAGGAACACGACCACGAACAAGCAAGTGAGCACGGCGAGGCTCAAACTTAGAGCGGAGACGAGATAAGAACTCATGGACCCTCTGAAACTCCAAGTCAGACCTCGTAGTCTGGCAACAACTGCAAGTGCCACAAACAACTGTCCGCAGTGAGTCAAGCTGACGCCAGATGGCAGAGCATTGGGAATAGAACTCATCCACAGACGAGTCACCCTGCTGAAGAGAATGCTCCTGACGCACCACAGAGAGGTATAGAGCATCACCAGATGGCTGATAGCGCTGACAAAGATAGGACCACATCGCTGCAACAGTGCCGAGGCCCATGAACTCCGAAGCAAACTGAGGTAGGACACTTGCAGTAAGAACAGCAGCAGCTCGAGCATCATCATTGCACCACTGAGTATAAGCAGACAGATCATCCCGGTAGACAGAGAGAGCATCAGAATAGGCGGATACCTGTTGATCATAAGCATCAACAGCAGCATCATCAAGAGCCTTGGCTGCATCCCGATCAGCCTGAGAAGCATCAGCAGCAAGCACCGGCGACACCGGCGGGATTGAGGCCACGGGCGCAACAGGGCATGGCGGACAGGGGACCTCGCCAGAAAGAACACCCCACAGAAGAAGACCACGCATATGGATGCGCATGAACCCCACAAACTCAACGTAGTTGGTGCCATCGAAGATCACCGAACACCGAGGGACAGCAACATAGCCCGAAGAAGACATAACGAGGTCTTCTTTTGCATTCTCTGTTCAGTTTCTTTTTGGTCAACGCACGGAAGACAGGCGATCCAGATCGGGCTGCAGAACTAGCGAGGCAGGCTCGCTCGATCTGAAGGAGGGGCGATGGGGCGGGCAGCCTGGCCCCGCTCAATCTGAAGCAGGGGCGCTGGGGCCGGCAGCCTGGCCCCGCTCGATCTGAAGCAGGGGCGAGCAGGCGGCCTGGCTCCACTCGATCTGAAGGGGCGCGCGGGCGGCCGCGCTCGATCGGAAGCAGAACACCTGACGAAGAGAGCCGAGAGCGCCGGCGGCCGGTCGGGACAAGAGCGCCGGCGGCCAGGCGGGCCAGGGGCGTAGAGGACAACCGGATCCAGAGACGGGGTCAGCCGGCCGGAGAAGGAGAGCTCCGGGCGCAGGGCGCCGGGTCCGGCCAGCGATGGACTAGAGCAGCCGGAGATGAGGCTGGGACGGCAGGAATCGAGGTAAGCTAGAGGAGGGGCGCACGGAGTTGCGTCGTGCGAGAGAGCGAGGCTAACCTAGCATCTGATACCATGTTGGATAAGTGAGCAACTAGTATTTTCTGAGGGCCAAAGGCCATTACATATACATGTGTGTCAAAATGCAGAAAACCCCTTATACAATGGGGATATACCGAAAAGGGAATATACATCTAAACTTGCTACTAGGATTCAAATCAAGTGATGCTTAAAAAAATTCAGGTGATGTTAAATTCACAAAAGGGAATATACACATCTAACACTTGCTACTAGGATTCAAATCAAGTGATGCTTAAAAAAATTCAGGTGACGTTAAATTCACAAAAGTGAGATCTTATAATTATGTACCTTAATGATAACTGATCATGTTTAACACATCACACGACCACTGTTCTGCTGAATTTGGTTTCAGAATGCATGACTGTTTGTTTATCTTGTTAAGTCTGACTAAATTGTGCATTGCCTCTTATATTTGGCATCTTCAGCCAACGCTATGATGACCATCCAGGAGAAGTTCTCTGTGAAAAAAAATTGGGTGGGTGATCCATGTGCCCCTATATCTTTTGCATGGAATGGCTTGAACTGTAGTTATACTCCCAACAGTCCTCCAAGAATAGCAGCCTTGTGAGTTCTGATTTCTGAATCAACATAATCGTTCTATATTTGTCTGTCATTTTCTTCCTTTCTTGTACACCAGAAACTGCAGATGAGAAGTTACACTTCTATGGAAGATGATTGTTTCCTTTCACTTGCAGAAACATGTCATCCAGTGGATTGGTTGGTGAAATTGATGCTTCTTTTTGTCAGCTAACACTGCTCCAACACTTGTATGTTCAAAAAATTGCCATATCAGACTTCCCCAGATAAGAAAGAGCGCATGTGTTTGTAGCTAGTCCGTGAATTATGAGTGCTTGCAGAGTAGAACATGTATGACCATTGATCACTCAATGCTCTGTGCCTTCCAGTAAATTTCGCTAAATAAAATCACCTTACCGTCCCTAGAAGCTACAGACTTGTAAAAGTATCGCTTTCCGTCTGAATTTCTAATCAAACTTGTCAGTCTGGCCATTTTAAACATAGTATAAAACATAAAGCATGGTAAATCTCTAGTTCAGTCATTTTTGTTTTTGAGTTTCAAGTATCATCTTAAAGTTTTACTGCTAAAACATGGGCTGCCATACTTCACTTTTATATAAGTCTATAATATTGATCTGCATTCCCAGGGATCTATCTCACAACAGTCTGTCTGGATCAATACCTGATTTTCTTGGTCAAGTGCCAGCACTTAAATCTCTGTATGTGTTCCTGTATTCCTGCTGCCAATCCGGCATCTTTTTTGCAAACTTTATAGCACAGAACCGTTTCAATCTTTAGTCTTCGCCTCTCACAGGGACTTGTCGAGCAACAACCTCAGTGGATCAATTCCTTGGAGTCTGCTAGAAAAAACTTAGCGTGGGATTTTGACATTAAGGTTTGCACATGTTTCGAGTATACCTTTGTACATCATCTCTTTGAATTACTGAATTGGAACATTCTTTGTTCATCAAATTATTTGAATGATACTTACAATAAGTTCAATATGCCATGTTTTGCTGCTGTTGTCAAATAAAAGTGGAAGGACTATTTTGACGAAAGAGGCAATTTAGTAATTTAGCTGCCAACAGTATTCAAGACAGTATTTGTGTTTCTCCCCCCAAACAAATTACAGTGATTGTGTTTCTAATTAAATTCACTTCCAGTTATGCTACAATCTTTCACCTATCGGTATTCTGTTTTGTAGGGTTGACGATAACCCAGGTCTTTGTGGAAATAATACATGCAATCCGATTCAGAAAAAGAGGAGGAACAAGACAAAACTACTTCAGATTGTTATTTCAGTAGTTGTTTCAGTATCACTACTAGTTCTGGCTGTATTTTTGCTTGTCATTTGGGACAGAAAGAAGAAGAGGCCAGGTAATGCAGTTGACAGTACTTCATAAACAGTAGCATCGTTAAGGAAATTCAGTTGCTTGATTGTCCTTCATCCTGGATCCGTGCTATAATACGATTCATGTTTATGCTGCCCCAGATCTGGCTCATTCAACTAATACATTCGAGAACCGGAGATTCACTTACAAGGAACTTAAGCGCATCACAAATAACTTCAATAGTGTAATTGGAAGGGGCGGGTTTGGCCTTGTCTATGTTGGTTGTTTGGAGAATGGTGCTTTGGTTGCTGTGAAGATGCGGTCAGAAACATCTTCACAAGGGAATACAGAGTTTTTGGCTGAGGTATATCTACATTATTTGCTCAGCTCAACAAATTAGTAGCTATGTTGTACATATCGTATACATATTGCAGGCTCATGAATTATCATATCCATATTGCAGGCTCAGCACCTGGCCAGGGTTCATCACAAGAACTTGGTCTCCTTGATTGGATATTGCAAGGACAAGAAACATTTAAGCCTTATCTACGAGTACATGGATGAAGGAAACCTAGAGGACCGTCTCAGAGGTTTGTAAATTTGCCCACGTACATCGTGTTGCGTAGTGTAAAATTAAGTTTGACGTAATTGTTAAGCATGTTCTACTCGAGTAAATTTCAGCTAATAGGCATACCTTGTAGTTTTCTGTCGGAAAAAAGAACCCTGGTATGCATTGCTTAAGCTTAGCACGCAGCTGACGCTCGAGCTCCGAGAGCTGCCTCGACTCCATAGACACATCGAACCGGAAGATGAGCTCGCGAGCCAGCATGGGATGGAGCTTGACACGTCCCATCTGTCTGTTGCTCGAACTCGTCAAGAGATGAGTTGTGCTCTTGAGCCGAGCGATGAGCCTCTGGATGGGTCGGCCTCATCGGCCGCGAGCGCCCAACCTTCCATGACCTTCTCCCCAAAGCCGCCTTGCTTGACTGAGACCTCTCGAACTAGAATAGCCGACGACACGGGGTGTGTGGCGTGCAATCTAGGAGGAGGGGGTAGTGGTTGGAGATGATTGTGGACAGGCAGAGGAGTGAACAACTGTGGTGCAACTCCTCCCGGTCGACGGTGCAAAACAAGATTGACCAAAGTGGGAGCACCATGCTTGTTAGACCACGTGTAATGCCGACCGTGGAGGTACATCTCCTTGAGCAGACCATCGTTGAGGAATGAACAGAATCGCCTTATTGAAATCACCGCAAACACCCAAGGGCCAAGTCGTGCCACTCGCACATCTCGCATCTCGTCGAGGAAAGCGATCTTGGGCGCGTCCTCCTGCGTCTAGTAGACGCAGGTCAACCACCAATGGTCCCCCGTGAGGGGGAAGACCAGAGCCATGGCACAGTTGTCGAACAAGTGAACATTGTTGTGTGACTTGATCAAGCAATCAAGATCACTGGCGGAGCTTCATTACGGCCAGCAGCCCCCCCAAGCCAAAACCTAAAAAAGAAATTAATAAATAGCAGTTGCTCAAGTTGGGACTAGAATGGAAATTTTTGCTGCATTTTTCAGGCCTTAGGTTAGGCCCATGTGCGCACACCCATTACCAGCGTCAGAGCAACTAGGTCTCCTGGCCTCCCATTTCGGCAAATTCTGGTCTAGCACACCGCGCAGCAGCAACCCCCGGCGAGGCGAGCGGCGACGATAGTGAAGGTCAAATCGGTCACCAGAGCAGCTTAGATCTTTTCCCCTCACTCATTGATTCTTGGTAAGTGGTAATCTAATAATCCTGTCTACATCATTAATTTGTTCTAGACCGTACACTACTCTCTAGGTTTGAGAACCACACATAAGCTCAATCTAAAATTTTCTTTTGAGGATTTTCTTCTGCACTACAGATTTGTTCTGTTCAGTATGTACTGTATATGTTATTTTGCAACTAAGATGGGCAAAATCAACATAAATTTGTTTGAAAGCTATAAATTCCAGCTTGTTGCGGTGGTATATAATTTCTTGTCTTTCACCCCCTCCCCTCCCCGCGTGAAATTCCTACTTAGCTCCGCCATTGACCAATACCCCTGTCTTGAGAGCCGGCAAGCAGAAATAATCATCAAAATCCATGCCTAAGGCTTCCATAACCAATACAGAGGACACATCCGACAACTTAGTCTCCTTGAGACACACAATAGACGTGCCAGTCGTAGCGACAAGGCACCCATGCGACAGGCCCGATCCTTTGGCCCCGGCACGTTCCACACCAACTTCTTAAGGTCGTTCGGCATTGAAAAACAACGGAACACCTGAACGGACCGTGGAGGTCAGACTGCAATGGGACCACCTCCAACCTGCTCGACATCCGCTGAGCCACCACAAAGTGATCCTAAGGACCAACCGTACAGCTCTGCCATAGCCTCGATCCTGTTGTCACTTGACAGGAGCTCAAACATCCGGCGGTAACTTAGTTCGCTGAAAAGCTCAGACTGAGCGAAAGCGTTACATACTTACATGTGATATAATACTTCATCAGGTTACCAGGTCTACTAATTTCCCTTATTTATTTATTAATGTATGTATTTTTTATGTATCCTGTGCACAGGTCAAGAGCCCCTTAATTGGCTGCAGCGCCTTAAAATTGCATTGGACTCTGCTCACGGTACGCAGCAAGTATAAATAAATTTTGCAAATGTTGGATGTTGTCCATATGTGTATCCAAACGTTTCTCTTTGATTTTGAGTTGTGATAGATCATCTATGCACTCCAACTTAAATTATCCATGCAATTCTTATAGGACTGGAGTACCTGCACAAATCTTGCAGCCCGCCATTGATCCACAGAGATGTTAAGACCGGTAACATCCTTCTTACCACAAATCTCCAGGCCAAGTTATCAGATTTTGGGCTGACAAGGGCTTTCAGCAATGAAATGGTAACACACATGACCACCCGACCTGCTGGTACCCTCGGATACCTGGACCCGGAGTATGCATGTTTTGACCCTAGTTTTTCACATTTCTTGTAGAATAAACTGAGTGCTGAGAAGTCTGATGTGAGTTGACCCTGAACAGGTACTACGCCACCTCTCATCTCAGCGAGAAGAGTGATGTGTACAGCTTCGGCGTGGTCCTCCTGGTGCTCATCACAGGCCAGCGAGCGATCATCACCATCAGTGACACAGAGAGGAATAATATCACTATTTGGGCACGCCACGGGCTGTCTGAAGGTGACATTGACAGCGTGATCGACCCGAGGATAAGAGGAGACTGCGACATCAACTCCGTATGGAAGGCAGCGGATCTGGCACTCCAATGCACTCAGCACACGGGGCGGGACCGGCCAACGATGACGGAGGTCGCGGAGGGGATCAGCGAGAGCTTGCAGCTAGAGACCTCGTCGCGATCCATGAGGTGCAGCTCGAGTGGGAAGGCGGTTCAGCACTCGCTGACGGCGAGCCTGTTGGTGCGCTTGAGACGGAACTGATTGGAGAAACATCAGCGCGTTGACATTCCTGGCTTAGATCCACTTTGGATCATTAGTTGAGTTGCGATTTGCACAATATTGCTTTGGAGGTTTAAGCCAATATTGCTTTGGAGGTTTATAAGCCAATATTGCTCATATAGGAAAACACTAGCACATATGCCCCTGCGTTGCAATGGGGAGATAATTTTTTTGTAACAAACAACGAGAGAGATAATTGATGTGTTCTCCAAAACGGTCGCCATAGTGCCATAGTGGTTGGCAACAAAACGAAGAGCTGCAGTTTTCTCACGGTTCATGTTTGGCCCGCGAGATCTTGAAAGTGATGGGGTTGGTCGGCGTGGTGGCGGCCATCCAACTGGTACATTTTTTCCTCCGGGTCCACCTCCGTCTCGGAGTAGTGGTTGCGTCCTTATTTGGTTGCTTCGACCACTTTCTCCTACGACGACGTAACCGGATGGATTACTAATTGTAGCACATAAATTATGTTTCATTAGCATAATGAGCGCATAACCAAGCATGAATGCCCCTTCATTATCAGAGTTTATTCTCTTGAACTATATTATTGTACTCACGTGCCCATTAATTTTATTAATTATAGCAAAACCAGCATATTCTCTTTTATTAGCAGTGTGCTCGCACTTTTTTTTCCATTATAGCGAACCAGCATATTATCTTTTATTGACATGCGCAAGTTACCTCCGGCAATAATTTGAGGAGTCCCTGTTCTGCTCATAATTCTCGAGATAACTTCTCTATTTTCTCACAACCTTCTTATTTCCAGACAACTTACGGACATATAAAAACCGGTGTGATTTACTATAAAATTCCAAGATGGGATTGTTCCTATCATAATTGCAAGAGCTAGCTGAGTTGGTTTTATCCATCGGCACAATAGGGAAGGTCCATAATTCAACAGAAAAAGAACTATGTGGTAGGTCCAATTTGGCCCACCCGAGGAATAACCAAAAAATTGGGGAGCTACGTGTGGAATGGACGGAACAAAATCTATACGTATATCTTTTATTTTCTTAGAGCAGCTGTGTGGGAGCTACTATATAACACTAGTTGCGTCAAATAGTGTGTGGGACGCACAACGGTTCGCATCTGGGCCAGCCCACTGGCAGACACCGAAATAACTTGTGTTTGCAAGGCACGAGTAATAATCTAAAAAAATGACATGTTAAACGATGGAACACATGCCCTTAAAGACCCGACCATGTGCCGCTAGGCACGGTAGCAAAGGCCTACTGCTAACCAATGGCCACTGCAAATATTTAAGAACACATTGCAACGTTGATTTTTTTTAAAAAGAACTTACTTAAAAATAAGAATTGCCGATATTCTTGGAAATGTGAACATTTTCTGAAATTACGAACAATGTTTCTAAAATTCCGTCCATTTTGGAAAAACATGGGAAAAATTTGAAACAACATCATTTTTTCAAGATATGAACCTTTCACCAATACCCGAACATTTTTTTAACTTGTGACCAACTTTCGAAAACGGAACATGTTTTGAATATTTAGAACAATTTTATAAAATGTGTTTTTAAATATGGACATTATTTTAAATCACAAACAATTTTGAAATATTTCCAAATTTGAAAAAGGGAACAAGAAATAAATTAATGTTCCAAATATTTTTGAAAAGGAGAAGACGATATTGTAATTTGAACATCTTTTGAAACATTTTTTGAAAATGTTAAATTATGAAATAAGGTAAATTTTAAAATAAATTGGACATAAAAACAAAACAGGCCAGCCCAGTCTTGGGCGCCCTGTGCAAACTCTGACTATTTACTGCATGGGGGCGAGAAATAGGATTTTTGCAGCGGAAGACCTCGCTGGGCCACAACGTGTGCGGATCAAGTACGAAATTCTGGATTGCTAAAAAACAAATGAACTGACAAAAATTTAGTACCACCTCAAATAGAAAAATAATTTTTGAGGGTGAACGGATGAAAAAATCGGAGAAACGGACCTTGCTTTATTAGTAGGTATAAATATAGATATAGATATAAATGTAGGCTTGAGACATAAATGATTTGCCAGCTTGAATAAAATAGGTGCTACAAAGGTTTAGCAACCAATGCAAAGTGGCAAGCAAGAAGACTTAACAACTAATCTCCCTAGGCTAAGTGCAAGTGCATTATTAGGCTTAGCAGCTAATCTTCCTCATGCGTAGATGCTTAGGGTTCTTCCAATGTAGGTTTCTTAGCATTGGTTTTGTAGGTATTTTACTGAAGTGGCATGGTAGTCGACGAAGAGGGAGAAACGGGTTCCTCCCGTTTTCTTCCCTAACCCTAGGTGGCTAGGCCAAACTCTCCCCTCCAGGCTTCGTCGGCGAGCCTGTGGATTCGTCCCTCTCTGCTTGCCTCTTCGGCGATGGTCATGGGGAAGAGAATTCCGGTGTCTCCGCTCCGGTTAGTAGTTTAGGTTAGGGTTTTCTAGTCCTCGCGGGGTGCGGTGCTGGGGCGGATGGCGGTGCTTTTTCTTTGAGTTAGTTTTTCAGGCTTCGATCCTCCCCGAGTTTGTCAGTCTGGACGTAGTCAACGGAGCTCTGACATAGACTCCTGTCGTCTTCTTGGGGTGATGGGTTAGGGTTTCTCATCATGCGATGAGAGTTGGTGTCAGCTGTTTAAGATCTATGCAAGGTTTTGATGTCGTTTGAACTACGTCCGTATTTTCCCAAAGAGGAAGGGATGATGCAGCACAGCTACGATATGTATTTCCCTCAGTTATGAAACCAAGGTATCAATCCAGTAGGAGAACCAAGCAACACTATGTAAACAGTACCTGCACACAAAGAACAAATACCTGCAACCCGACGCTTATGAGGGGTAGTCAATCCCTCTTACTGGAAACGACGCAGGAAATTGTCAAGTTGACGGGATAAAATTGTGATAGATTGAATAAATAGATCTCGAATAAACGCCAAACAAAATATGCAAATAAAAAGTGCAGCAAAGTATTTTTTGGGTTTTTGGAATAATAGATCTGAAAATAAAAAGAAATAAAAATAGATCTCAAAGGCAAATATGATAAAGAAGAAACCCGGGGGCCGTAGATTTCACTAGTGGCTTCTCTCAAGAAATAGCACACTATGGGTAAACAAATTACTGTTGGGCAATTGATAAAACCTCAAATAATTATGACGATATCCAGGCAATGATCAATATATAGGCATCATGTCCAATATTAGTAGACCGACTCCTGCCTGCATCTACTACTAGTACTCCACACATCGACCTCTATCCAACATGCATCTAGTGTATTAAGTTCATGGAGAAACAGAGTAATGCAATAAAGACAATGACATGATGTAGACAAGATCTATTCATGTAGGAATAGACCCCATCTTGTTATCTTTAGCAACGATCAATACGTGTCTTGCTGCCCCTTCTGTCATTGGGAAAGAACACCGCACGATCGAACCCATCACAAAGCACCTCTTCCCATGGCAAGAAAAATCGATCTAGTTTACCTAACTAAATCAAATATTTGAAGAAGAAATACGAGGCTATAAATAATCATGCATATAAGAGATCAAAATTCAAATAACTTTCATGGATAAAAAGATCTGATCGTAAACTCAAAGTTCATCATATCCCAACAAACACATTGCAAAAAAGGGTTACGTGAAATAGATCTCCAAGAGACCATTGTATTGAGAATCAAAAGAGAGAGAGGAAGCCATCTAGCTACTGCCTACGGACCTGTAGGTCTACAATGAACTACTCACGCATCATCGGAGAGGCACCAATGAGGATGATGAACCCCTCCGTGATGGTGTCTAGATTGGATCTCATGGTTCTAGAACTTGCGGCGGCTGGAATTGTGTTTCGTTGACTCCCCTGGGTTTTTTTGGAATATTTGGGTATTTATAGGGCGAAGAGGCGGTGCGGGAGGCCACCGAGGTGGGCACAACCCACCTGGGCGCGCCTGGTGGGTTGTGCCCCCCTCAGGGTACCCCTCTGGTACTTCTTTGGCCCATGTTGTTCCTTCTGGTCCATAAAAATTCTCTGAAAAGTTTCGCTGCATTTGGACTCCGTTTGGTATTGATTTTCTACGACGTAAAAAACAAGCAAAAAACGGCGACTGTCACTGAGCACTATGTCAATAGGTTAGTCCCAAAAATGATATAAAGTTGCTAAAAATGATTGTAAAACATCCAAGAATGATAATATAATAGCATGAAACAATAAAAAAAATTATAGATACATTGGAGACGTATCATCATCCCCAAGCTTAATTCCTGCTCGTCCTCGAGTAGGTAAACGATAAAAACAGAATTTTTGATGTGGAATGGTGCCTAACATGTTCATCACATATTCTTTTCTTTTGCGGCATGGACATATGGACTTTTATATGGTTCGAAGCAATAGTCTAGTTTTGACATGAAGATTTCAATACTCAAGTATATCAACAAGCAACCATGTCTTTCAAAATATCAACACTAAAAAAAGTTATCCCTAGCTCATCATGCTCAATGATTGATCCATTCATGAAAGACACTCGCATATTAGCTACACCCAATTCTCAAGTACGACCATAGTGCCCCTTTAGTTGGTGCTTTATAAGAGAAGGTGGAGACTCAAATAAAGTTTGCATCAGGTAAATAGAAAGGCTCTTCGCAGAGGGAAGTAGGGATTTGTAGAGGTGCTAGAGCTCAAAGCTTAAATTGAGAGATAATTTTTTTGAGAGGCATACTCTTCCCATCAACGAAAATGACAGTAATTCCCAACACTTTTCATGCTAGATATATCATAGGCGGTTCCCAAACAGAAAATAAACTTTATTCCTTTTTCCACCATTCTTTCACATTCCATGGCTAGCCGTATCCACGGGTGTCGTTCATACCAACACTTTCCAAGGAATTTATTATTTGACAACATAAAGTACATTTCTTTTTCATTTCGGGACTGGGCATCCCTATTACCGCCGCACTCTCGTGCAATGACAAGTGAATAAACACTCATCTTGAGAATAACACATCTAGCATGGAAAATATTAGCCACCCCCTGCCGCTTAATGTGAGGTACGAGCACACAAAAAGGAAGTTTGTTTTGAAAATTAGAGATGGGACATATAAATTTGCTTAGAATGGCACGGGAACACCGCATATAGGTAGGTATGGTGGACTCATATGGCAAACCTGGGTTTAAGGATTTTGGATGCACCAGTAGTATTTCTACTTAGAACAAGTGAAGGCTAGCAAATAGATTGAGAAGCATCCAACCAAGAAACGAAAAATCACATAAGAGAGCATTAAGCATAACTAACACCAAATAATGCACCACAAGTAGGATGTAATTTCATTGCATAACATTGATTTTCATGCTTGCATAGGGAATCACAAACCTTAACACCAATATTGTTACTAAAGCATAATTACTCACCAACATGACTCACATATCACTATCATCGTATCGCAAAACTATTATAAAGAATCAAGTTTATTTTGTCCAATGATCTTCATGAAAGTTTTTATTATATCCCTCTTGAATATCTATCACTTGGGGACTAGTTTCATATGTTGCTTTTGATAAGCTCAAACAAATTTAAGTGAAGAACATGAGCATAAAAAATTTCTTCTCTCAAAATAATTTAAGTGAAGCATGAGAGAATTTCTTCAAAAATTTACTAACTCTCAAATAAATCTAAGTGAAGCATGAGAGCATTTCTTCAAAAATATTAAAGCACACCATGCTCAAAAAGATATAAGCGAAGTACTAGAGCAATTCCATAGCTCAAAATTTTTAAGTGAAGTATATAGAACCATTCTAACAAATCATAGCATAATTTTGGCTCTCTCAAATAGGTGTGTCCAGCAACGATAGATGACACAAAATAAAAAATAAAAACAAGCAAAGACTCATATAATACCAGACGCTCCAAGCAAAACTCATGATATGTGACGAATAAAAATATAGCTCCAAGTAAAATACCGATGGTCGTTAGAAGAAAGAGGGGATGCATTCCAGGGCATCCCAAGGCTTAGTTGCTTGTTTCTCTTTGAATAATAACTTTGGGTGCCATGGGGCATCCCCAAGCTTAGGTTCTTCTTACTCATTATTCCTTCATCCATCGTGATCTCACCCAAAACTTGAAAACTTCAATCACACAAAACTCAACAAAACCTTCATGATATCCGTTAGTATAACAAAGCAGATCACCACTCTAAGTACTGTTGCAAACCCATTCATATTTTATTTTTGCATTATATCTACTGTATTCTAACTTTACCATGGCTTATACCCTCCAATACAAACCATAGATTCATCAAAATAAGCACAGAATGCAAAGAAAACAGAATCTGTCAAAAATAGAACAACCTGTAGTAATCTAAAAACTTCGTATAGTTCTGTAACTCCAAAAATTCTGAAAAATTAGGAAAATATAGGTAATTTTTATATCAATCTTGTGTAAAACATTCAAAATTTTTCGCCGCTTCTGTGAATTTAACCAATTATTTTACTGGACACAAAAGTTTCTGTTTTTCAACAAGATCAAATCAACTATCACCCAAAATGATCATAAAGGCTTTACTTGGCACAAAGACTAATTAAAACATAAAAAACACAATCATAACAGTAGTATAATTGTGCAAACACTTAAATACAGATAGAAAAAGGCAAAAATAAAATTTATTCATTGGGTTGGCTCCCAACAAGCGCTATCGTTTTATGCCCCTAGCTAGGCATAATGCATAGATTCAAGAATTTTCATCTTTGGTTCTAGATCCATAGGGTGCCCTCATTATTGATTCATATGGTGGCCCAATTCTTGTTCTAGGGAAGTGTTCCATACCATTTCTTTGTGGAAATTGAAATTTAATATTCCCTTCTTTCATATCAATCACGACACCTATAGTGCGTAAAACCGGTCTACCAAGTATGATAGGACAAGACAGATTGCAATCAATATCAAGAACAATAAAATCTATGGGCACATAATTCCTATTTGCAAGAATAAGAACATCATTAATTCTTCCCATAGGCTTTTTAATAGTAGAATCCGCCAAGTGCAAATTAAGAGAACATTCTTCAATATCGGTAAGACCAAGCAAATCACATAAAGATTTCGGAATTGAGGAAACACTAGCACCCAAATCACATAAGGCAAAACACTCATAATTTTTAATCTTGACTTTGATAGTAGGTTCCTATTCATCATGTAATTTTCTAGGAACTTGAATCTCTAATTCCAACTTTTTTTTCTAAAGCTTTCATCATGGCATCTACGATATGTTTAGTAAAAGTTTTATTTTGTTCATAAGCATGGGGTGAATTTATCATGGACTGCAACAAAGAAATACAACCAATCAAAGAATAATTATCATAATTAAAGTCTTTGTAATCCAAAAGAGTGGGCACATCACTAGTTAAAGTTTTGACCTCTCCAAACCCACTTTTACCAATTTTCTCAACAAGATTTTCACCCTCCGAATTATAGGGACGCCTTCTAGCTAAAGTTGACTCTTCTTCAGTCCCTTTATCATCAATCTTAATTTTACTAAACAAAGAAGCAATAGAATAAAGAACAATCATTTTAAGATCTTCATCATTTTATGGAAGCAATCACTAGGAAATGCTCTTTCTAAAAATTCTCTTCTAGCTCTAAGCATAGCGGTTCTTTTCATACTTTCATCCATAGAAACATATTAAGCTTTAATAGATTCATCAACCTTGGGCACAAAAAATTTCAATAGATTTTCTGCGTCGTGAGAAATTCTATCAATGCTTCTAGACATATCATCAATCTTATTCAACTTTTCTTCTATCGAAGTATTGAAAACTTTTTGAGCATTGATAAATTCTTTAATATTATTCAAGATCAGAGGTGTTCCTATTACTATAGTAAGAAGGATTACCATAATCATTAGAGGAATTTCCAGGAAAACGCCTAGGATTAAAATTACCTCTATAAGCATTGTTATTAAAATTGTTTTGCGAGATAAAATTCACATCTACTGCATCACTATTTTGCACAATCAAAGTAGACAAAGGCACATCACAGAGATCATTAGGAGCATTTTTATTAGCTACCAATTTCATAAGAGCATCAACTATTTCACTCGAAGTAGAAATTTCTTCAATATAATTAACCTTCTTACTAGTAGGTGCTCTTTTGGTATACCATTGTGAATAATTAGCCATAATATTATCAAGCAATTTAGTAGCTTCACCCAAAGTAATTTCCATAAAAGTACGACCCGCGGTGAAATCTAAAAGATTTCTAATCCCGCATAAAAAATTTGTATGATCATCCAAAGTTTTAAACCATGAGTAGGACAATTTCTTAGCATCGATTTAATTCTTTCCCAAGATTGCGCAATATGTTCATGCTCAACTTGCTTAAAATTTGTCCTAAGGGAAATGATTTTCACGGACGGAAAATACTTAGCAATAAAAGCATCTTTGCACTTATCCCAAGAATCGATACTATTGTGAGGCAAAGAGGAAAACCAATTTTTTGCATGATCTCGCAAAGAAAACGGAAATAATTTCAACTGCACAATATCATTGTCCACATCTTTTTTCTTTTGCATATCGTGTAATTCTATGAATGTGTTTATATGGGATGCAACATCCTCATTAGGAGTACCGGAAAATTGATCTTTCATGACAAGATTCAACAAAGTGGCATTAATATCACAAGATTCCGCACTAGTGGTGGGATGAGCAATCAGAGTGCTAATAAAATCATCATTATTGGTATTGGAAAAATCACACAACTTGGTATTTTCTTGAGACATCGTGACTACGCAAACAAGATTGCAAACAAAAATAGATCTGACTAGAAAACGACGAACAAAAAAGGGGGCGAATAAAACGACATTTTTTTGTGAAGTGGGGGAGATGAAAACGAGAGGCAAATGACAAATAATGTAAATTGCAAGGAGATGAGATTTGTGATTAGTTACCTGATAGATGTTGATGATGTCTCCCCGACAACGGCGCCATAAATTAGTGAGTTGTCGGGAGACTATCTTGACTTAATCCTCCCCGGTAACGGCGCTAGAAATTCCTTTTGATGTCGCTTGAACTACGTCGGTATTTCCCCAAAGAGAAAGGGATGATGCAGCACATCTACGGTAGGTATTTCCATCAGTTATGAAACCAAGGTATCAATCCAGTAGGAGAACCAAGCAACACTATGTAAACGGTACTTGCACACAAAGAACAAATACTTGCAACCCGATGCTTATAAGGGGTTATCAATCCCTCTTATGGGTAACGGCGTAGGAATTGTCAAGTTGCCAGGATAAAATTGTGATAGATTGGATAAATAGATCTCGAATAAATGTGAAATAAAAGATGCAAATAAAAAGTGCAACAAAGTATTTTTGGATTTTTGGAATAATAGATCTGAAAATAAAAGCAAATAAAAATAGATCTCGAAGGCAAATATGATAAAGAAGAGACCCGGTGACCGTAGATTTCACTGGTGGCTTCTCTCAAGAAATAGCACGCGGTGGGTAAACAAATTACTGTTGGGGAATTGATAAAACCTCAAATAATTATGACGATATCTAGGCAATGATTAATATGTAGGCATCACATGCAAGATTAGTAGACCTATTCCTATCTGCATCTACTACTATTACTCCACACATCGACCACTATCCAACATGCATCTAGTGTATTAAGTTCATGGAGAAACGGAGTAATGCAATAAGAATTATGACATGATGTAGACAAGATCTATTCATGTAGGAATAGACCCCATCTTGTTATCCTTAATAGCAACGATCAATACGTGTCTTGCTGCCCCTTTTGTCACTGAGAAAGAACACCGCACGATCGAACCCATCACAAAGCACCTCTTCCCATGGCAAGAAAAATCGATCTAGTTGGTCTAACTAAATAAAACATTCGAAGAAGAAATACGAGGCTATAAATAATCATGCATATAAGAGATCAAAACTCAAATAACTTTCATGGATAAAAAGATCTGATCATTAACTCAAAGTTCATCGGATCCCAACAAACACATCACAAAAAAGAGTTACATCAAATAGATCTCCAAGACCATTGTATTGAGAATCAAAAGAGAGAGAGAGGAAGCCATCTAGCTACTTCCTACGGACCCGTAGGTCTACAATGAACTACTCACGCATCATTGGAGAGGCACCAATGAGGATGATGAACCCCTTTGTGATGGTGTCTAGATTGGATCTCGTGTTTCTGGAACTTGCGGCGGCTGGAATTGTGTTTCATCGACCCCCTAGGGTTTCTGGAATGTTTGGGTATTTATAGGGCGAAGAGGCGGTACGGGAGGCCATCAAGGTGGGTACAACCCACCAGGGCATGCCTGGGCCGCCAGGCGCGCCCAGGTGGGTTGTGCCCTCTCTCGGGGCACCCCTCTGGTACTTCTTTGGCCCATGTTGTTCCTTCTGGTCCATAAAAATTCTCTGAGAAGTTTCGCTGCGTTTGGACTCCATTTGGTATTGGTTTTCTGCAATGTAAAAACAAGCGAAAAATAGCAACTGGCACTGGGCACTATGTCAATAGGTAAGTACCAAAAAATGATATAAAGTTGCTATAAAATGATTGTAAAACATCCAAGAATGATAATATAATAGCATGGAACAATCAAAAATTATAGATACGTTGGAGACGTATTAGGTTTCAACGACGACAACTATAGCTCCAGAGCGATGGTCCTTAGGGGCACATGCACAGACTTCCCGGCTATCATCATCAGATCAAGTCAGCTCCGGTTGGGAACGACGACATCGGCATGTTGGTGGGTCGTTCTGGCGACATAGTGTTCATTTGACAGTCATGGAATCTCGATGTAATTTTTATTTTGTTTGAGATGTTTTGTACTTTCGGTAATCTTTTATAATAGATCTGATCATTTTTGCAAAAAAAGAGAGAAAAGGAGGTTGTAGCTTAGCTAATATACAACCCTTGCATGTGATCAAAAAATCTACTAGCTCAATCACATGTATGCATGAGCCTAAAATCATTAAATTTAGATACAATCCGAAGAAACAATGCATTAGAGCAAGTCTAATAAGGTATAGTCAGCAGACTATAAGGATTAAAATATTATATTTTTGATGGGTTGGATGAGAAAGAAGAGGAGAGAGACGGAAAGCAGATTGTAGATTAACAATCAACTGTAACAGGGGCTTTAAGAAATATTGTGAGAGTATAAGGTGGGTCATTTATTAATAAAGTAGCACTTCTTAATAACTAGTTACACTACAAAAAAAGACACATCCGTGACATTTTGGGCCGAACAATTTTTTTTCTGTCATACATATGACACTTCTATGACGATAATTGTGACAGAACTCGGTATCATCATAGATGTGGTGGGCTCCTACTTCTATGACAAAAAATCATGACATAAAATGGTATTTTCGTCCTGGGCGGGCCGGAGACGCAGTTGCATGACATTCTTTGGGCCGTCCATGACGGAAAAAACCATGGTAGAAGCGAGGGGTAGGAAAATTTCGGGGAGTTGCTGGTTACGGTGGGAGGTCAGGGGCCGAGCGATGCGCGTTTCTCTCGTACACGTACGCGCGTGTGTGCGAGGCGTTGGCTCTAACTGAACCCGAGCGAGGCGTTGGGCTCTAACTGAACCCGAGCGATTACACTACAGGCTACGCGTTACTGAGCCCGAGCAATCGATCGATGGCTGTTAACTGAACCCGATCGAGCGATTCCTTCGCTACTGCTGCTAACTGAAGCCGATCGATTGGATGAACAGTGAGCGTTGCAGGGGGGAGGGTTGGATGAACAGTGAGCGGTGTCGTTGCCTCTGGATGAACAGGACCCCGTGGTGTAGGGCTGGATGAACAGTAGACGGTGGAGGGGTGGCCGTGGAGGGGTGGTTGAACAGGACCCCGTGGTGTGGAGGGCTCGATGAACAGTAGACGGTGGAGGGGTGCCCGTGGAGGGGTGGTTGAACAGTAGCCGGTGGAGTAGCGCGCGGTGGAGGTTGGATGAACAGGAGCCCGTGGAGGCTAGAGGAGGTCGACGGTAGCCTGTGGAGGCTGGAGGAGGTCGACGGTGGAGATGAACAGTATCCTGTGGAGTCCCGTTTTGCTGTATGCCACACCCCTCCTAACGAACATGACCCCCGTTTCGACCGTAGGAAGTCCGTTTCCTTAGTTTTGCGGTATGCCACACCCCTCTCGATGAACAGGACCCCCGTTTCGACCGTAGGAGGTCCGTTTCCTCCGTTTTGCGGTACGCCACACCCTTTCCGATCAACAGGACCCCCGTTTCGACCGTAGGAGGTCCGTTTCCTCCGTTTTGCAGTACGCCACACCCCTCCCGATCAACAGGACCCCGGTTTCGACCGTAGGAGGTCCGTTTCCTCCGTTTTACGGTACGCCACACCCCTCCCGATCAACAGGACCCCGTTCCGAACGTGGCCGGTCGAACACAAGGCTGTTTCCTCCGTTCTGCGGTACGCCAGACCTCATTTCCATCGCCTGTTTTGTCCAAGCTGGTTGGTTCCCACGCGTTCCGTTGCCTCCCGATGAACACGACGCATTCTGTTGCCTCCCCATGAACACGACGCATTCCGTTGCCTCCCCATGAACACGACTCATTCCGTTGCCTCCCCATGAACACGATGCATTCCGTTGCCTCCCCATGAACACGAGCCCTCGCCGTACATATGCGCGACTAGGTGTTCGAGACCCCGCCCGTATGTACACATACATGGCCGTATTTTCTTTCTTGTACCCTGGCCGCTGTACGTACGTGTACATGCTACGTGTGCGCCTCTACTAGAACACATGCACGCCTCTACATCGACCACTATGTACGTACACGTTCGCGACCAGGATGACAACGCTATGTACGCTTCGACCAGGTGGGTCCCGACTATCAGGCACTTCCTTGCCTGCGAAGATGTAGCTGGTGGGTCCCAGCAGTCAGGGGGGCGAATTGTTTTGTTTTTTTTGCCCGGACGCACTTCCTTGCGTGCGAAGGTGTAGCTATTGAGTCCCAGCAGTCAGGGGGGCGAATCGTTTTTTTCCCGG
>NC_041387.1:190804274-190815363 GCF_002162155.2 Triticum dicoccoides | reverse complement strand
AGTCGGGGGGCGAATCGTTTTTTTTCGGACGCACTTCCTTGCGTGCGAAGATGTAGCTGGTGGGTCCCAGCAGTTAGGGGGGCGAATCGTTTTTTTCCCGGATGCACTTCCTTGCGTGCGGAGATGTAGCTCGTGGGTCCCAGCAGTCAGGGGGTGAATCATTTTTTTCGCGAAATACGGTGGCCCGTCCGGTGGGTCCCCGCTGTCAGTTGGAGGAATAATTATTTTGCGCGTAATAAGGAGGCACTTCCTTGCGGCTGCCGTGGACCCAGCTGTCAGTCTCTCCACGTATAGTCCATGTCCGATGGAAGTCGTTCCTTGACCACGTTGACCACGCCGCGTCGAGAGCACCATGGCGGTGGACGACGGCGAGGCCTAGGAAGGGGACGACATGGAGCCGAGGAAGATGCGGCAGTGGATGCACACGCGGAGAGGAGTACAAGAGTTCACTGGTTCGGCTGAGCTGCCGTCGCCGCAGAATAACAGGGGGTGTGGGTGAGTGGTGGGATAGCCTGGCCAGCGGTGGGAGTAGTAGGGGGCGGTGAGGCCTCCACAGCAGCACAGCCGGCCACGGGAGGCAGGATCAGGCGGCACGACCGACGCTGCTTTGGGCGGCTAGAGCAAGAAGACCAGAGATTGAAGAAGCACGACGGCCGTTGGATGGACATTGTACGGTCACTGCAGCTAGAATCGTTTATATTGACTAAGTTGACAAAGCCCTTGGTACGTCAACTTAGTAGGCCCACAGGTCAGCTTCCGAAATGGTGCGCCCCAGATGTCAGGGGGAGGAATCATTTTTTGGGCGGGTGAAGCTAGAATATCCGAGATTGAAGAAGAAGCACGGCATCCGTTGGATGGACATCCAACAACCAATGCTGCTAGAACCGTGTGTTGACTATAAGTTGACAAAGCCTTGCATACGCGTCAACTCTGTTTTTTTAGGGGACGCGTCAACTTAGTAAGGCCAGAAGTGTGTGGCAGAGAACTTATAGCCCATTTGAGATTTGTAAGAATGTGTAGCCCATTTTTGAATTCTAATGGAATTTACTACACCCCATTTACAGTTGTTAAAAGTACATCCCATTTCAACCAACCGTTCAAAACAGAATTCAATAAAATTTCCCACATTTTGATGGGATCCGAATATTTTTATCCCAAAATTTCTAGTCAGATTAAATACAATTTCAATATAAATTTATATTACATAAAAATCCAACGAAACATTACGCTCGCAACAATTAATGAAATTAAAATTTTCAATATTCCAAAAGTAATATTTTATAAAGTAATCACTGTTTGGTGCATTTTTTTATAGTTACTACCCAGTTTTTATAATTACATCCCATTTATTATTTCTTAAAGCCCATTTTCTTGTTAAGCCTAATGCATCCCTCCTAGGAAAGATTTGCAGCCCAGCGGGGCGGAGAATAACAACTTGACCTTGCCTGGGTATTCATAAAAAAAGTATAGCTGGGCTAGCCATTTTCAGCTTGGAAAATTAATATCTGGGCTGGATATTTGGCCTGGGCTAGAGGGCCACAACCCGCCCAGTTAATACCTACAACGATGTTTTCGTTGTTGTTCAGAGGAGAAAAATTAATATCTGGGGTAAACGTCAAAAAACTCTGCAGTGCTCACACCTCAAAAACACAAATACTGCTCGAGCTGCTTGGTCCCAGCTGTCGGCCGCTTCTTGTGCAATTCTCTCGTTGATTGACTACTCCATCCTTTCCGGTTTATAATGCTCAATTCAAAAATCTCACCAATCAAGGTAGATGGCGAGTGGTGGAATACTTTCTGTAGTTTTGCAAAAGCACCTAATTAATGCTCTTGTTATCCTCAAAAAATTATGTTTATCAATGCATTTATTGCAATGCATGCATGCATAAAGTACATGCATTGGTCAATTTTCTCTTAATACTTGCATGCAATGATTTAATGCACCTTGGAATCTAAACATGTGATGGAGAACAACCAAATTGAGCCTTATAAAATGGAAAAACTAAAATTTTGAGATAAGCCCTATGAACCAGAAATGAGTGAGTACATAGGTTGATAATGGTCTGGGACCGTGATGTCAGAAAACCATGAGGAAGCAAAATAAATTTATATATATATATATATATATATATATATATATATATATATAAATATAAATATAAAATAAGGAGGCACTTGCGTACGTGAGGCTATGGACCTGGTGGGTCCCCATTGTCATCCTATCCACGTAAAGTCAGCTCCTCGCTCGCGCGCGCTTTCCGCCCGAAACAGTCAGCGCCGTCCGCCCCGCTTCCCGGTGTAGGCGATTGCTCCGCCTTCAAACGACACAAGTGCCATCCATCCGTCCATCTGCCGCACACATTAATGATACGCGGTTGCCGAGGCGGCTACTCCGGCGCCACACGTCCGTCCCTCCGCCCGCCCACCATTGCTATATAAACTGTTGCGCCGGCCATAGCCGCAGTCATCCGCATCCGTTCCATTTCTCCTGTCCACACCACTACTGCCCACCATGGCTTCCTCGCGCTCCAGCGCTCTTCGGGACGGGCGGACAACGGACCACAAGGAGATGGCAGCCATTGCTGCCGACCGGCTGGCCGGCAGGCAGCTGGAGGATGACGGCGTCCCAATGGAGAACATGGTAGTCGACGATCCGGCGCCAACCCCCTCTTCCGCGCCATCCTCGCCGGTGCATTGCACCATGACCATCAGCGAGGCCCGTGCCCAATATATGGACAGGGTGAGGCAGATGCATGAGGAGCAGTTCTGGGAGGCGCAGGCCAACGCCGCCTACAACCACCATCTCCTTCAGGAGCACCTGCAGGCGGAGGAGCAGATCGCCGCGGAGCGGGCGGAGCAGGAGGCGCTGCTCGAATCGTATCTCTCCGCCCGCAAGGGCCGCCTCGAGCGCTGGCGGTACCGCATGCGGGTGGCGGAGGCTGCGGCCGCCTACAAAGAGGCTAGCAAAGAGGGCGATGAAGCGGGCGAGGCGCTGTTTGGCGAGACCAAGGACGAGGCAGAGGACAATGCCAGCTCCGATGAGTCCCCGCTCTGCTGGCGTCGACAACGCCCTGCTCCGCCGAGGCCCCGTGGTGCCAATAACGAGGCAGAGGACACCGCCGGCTCCGCCGAGGCCCCGCCCCGCCAACAATGAGTTAGAGGACATCGCCGGCTCAGCCGAGGCCCCACCCTGCCAGCAATGTGGGGGAGGATTTCCACCGCTCCGCTGAGGCGCCGCCCGCAGGCAACGAGATAGAGGACATCGCCGGCTCCGCCGAGGCCCCGCCCCGCTGCCAACGAGGCCGCACCACATAGAAAATGAGGAAGAGTAGAACACGGTAGGTCGCCGCCGCTCGGGTCCAAGTAAGGCCACCGCTGCTACCCTCCGGTTGAAGCCAAGCTAGGCGGGTTGACCATTAACGACCGGTTAGCTTCTTGGTGGCGACGTGGAGTCGGAGAGCTGCGCTAGAGAAGAACGCTGCTTCTACTTAACTGCTAGTGCAGTTGGCTGACTAACACGTGGGCCCAACATGCCACATGTCAGTTACGCACCTGCACCTGCAGTTAAGTCACCGAAGCTTCTGTTCGGCTCAGCGGGACACAGGTGGGTAGCTTCGTTTAATTAATTATACCTCCAACGCACCCCTTTTTAGTTTTTTTTAGAAAAGGAGGATGACCCCCGACCTCTGTATCTGGGAGATGCATGCGGCCACAAACACCCGTTTTTAGTTGAAGAATGTATGAAATGTAATGAAATCCGGCATGTTTATATGAAATCCGACCGTGTATGAATGAATTTATTTCGATTAGTTCGAATTCCTGTATCACTGGCATTGGATGAACATGCAAAACAATACGTACTAGCATCATTCCCAGGGTGATCACCACGTTTGCAGCAGTTTCACATGTACTCCCTCCGGTACTTTCTAGTCTGCATACAAGTTTTGTCTGGAGTCAAAGTATCTCTACTTTGACCAATCTTATACAAAAAAGTATGCACTTACACAATGTGCGAAGTAAAAAGGAACAGAAGGAGTACAAAGAGTTTGAGCAGCTTTTTAGCGTTTCTGTACATTGCAATCAAACACACAGGCCTGGCAATTCATAGAGAACATTGAAAACAATCGATGATTATGCATCTCAGCGACTCACATGTCAGAGGCAATATTTACTTCACAACTAAAGAGTAAAGAAAAAAATTGATCGACGCTGCTGACAGCAAAGGGCGTCCCATTCGAAAATATCAAACGCATATCTTGCTAAAATCAATGAGCAAAATTTGACAAGGTTGTCCCATTCCAAAATATCAAATGCTTACGATTGTGGAATGGGCAGGGCTTGCCATCAGTTCGGACATTGACATGGCACCTCGTGCTAAATAAATCAGCTGTTCTTTTTGTGCAGTTCCACCAAAATCAACCAAATTCGCGCGTAGCTTGTATGATTTCACCCTTATATGTTGCAACACCTTGAACTTATGGGCACCTCCTTTCTTGTGGTGGAAATGAATTATTCTATGTATTCATGAACATTTTGTGCAGTTCCCATTGAAATCAAGCTGAGCACCCCTGTTTGCACAAATACAAAAAAGTGATTAGTATAAAGCAAACTGTACTTTGAATTGACAGTTTCAATAGGCACATACATGGTCCATGTAGAGCACACTTTTAGAAAAATGGAACTCACCAGAAAGAATCCTAGAACAACATTGTACTCGCGCATCACAGCAAAAAAATGGAGATTTGTCAGTCCTTCTGAGCTGAAGTTAGTTTGGTCTTGTGGGGAGTAATGTAACCATCCTTCAACTGCTCCTTCTGATGAGAAGATAGACAGGGCTTCTTCATCCTGGCATAATCGGAACTAGTCACTTCACGTACTCCATATTCTTCTTCAGAGGAAGATGATCCCTGTTTTCTCGAAAAAAAGGAAAGGAAATATTTAAAACAGCACAGATGAAGCACTTCTCAAGGACAATACCACTTTTTCATGACAGTATCTAAACAGTAGCACAACACCAATAGAGATGACAAAGCTCAATAATATGGATGAAATCAGTGGGCGAGTACCAACATTTGTCAGGAGGCTGATTGTGTAGAGCATACAGATGAAGCACTTCCCCGGAACCATCTGTTGCTATCTACGGGGGTGGCCATGCTTACTATATACTCCTCGATTAGTTTAATGTTTCCAACATCTTCTTGTGCAGTTCCACTAAAATATATGGTATCTTCAAAGAAGATCCCTGTTTGCACAAGTAGAGATAATTACGTATGGCATCAAATTAGTGGCAAAACAATTGCTCGTTCTAGCCATAGCAATAAATTAAGATGAAAAACTATATCATTACTTGTGTCATCACAGTTCCAGTGCTTCATTACAACACAGGGAGTTGATTTTTGTTTTTCTTCCGCTTGTTCTTCCCCTTCATCACTTGGTTCAATAACAGACAAGCTTCGCCTTCAATGTAAGATTTGGCATGTCAATTAGGGAGCACAAGTATAGTACTAAACTTAATTTTCTGATGAAAGTGGCAAAATACAGGCCAGCAGTTGTGAAATATCCTTATCTTACCTCAATGGGATATTACGGTGCACATACAGATTGGAAGTCTTGTCTCCAATTGTGCAGTTCACTAAAATCAAGCAACATTATCATACAAGTAGCACAACATATGAAAGCACACTGCAGAATCATGTGAAAGAAGGCTAGTACTGACCTCTCATGATGCGGAATTCAAACAACTCACAAGAAGAAGATCTGAACCAAATTCGCCTTAACGGATAGGAAGTAAGATCTCCTCTTGTGCAGTTCCACTAAGATCAAGCAATCAAGCAACGTTGTCGGTGTGACATTTTGGTTGAACTGCACAAAACACTCTTAAAACAAAAGTGTTTTGTGCAGTGCAACAAAAGGTCACAATGGCAACGAGGTGAAGTAGATAACCCTGTTTACACAGAGGTGCAAAGTAAACAATTAGTGGTCAATAACGGTGGATGACACAGAAGCCAACAAAAAGAAGCATCAACCTTATCTAAATGGGAAAGAAAGCAAGACAGTAGCATTTCTCAAATGGTGGCATTGATTAATATTAACATAGAGATCATATTAACAATAAAATTCGTTAAACATGTAATTTGCTTTTAACTGTGGCATTGCATCAATTTTCTAGCGGCATTATTAGAGGATGTTTGTTTACAGGGACATTTTGGTGTAGGGACTAAAAAAACTCCGTGTCAGTCACATCTAAACCAAACAGGAGGGACTTTTAGGGACTAAAAGTGGGCATTTGGGACTAAAGAAAGAAGACCCCGAGGGAGTCTTTTTGGGACTTTTTCCAACAGTTGCCCCTGCCATGCATTGCACCTTGTTTCTATTAGTTCATTACTAGGGGTAACATGGTCTTTTATCATGTCATTTAATAACCTCTAGTCCATGTTTAGTCCCTGAAACCAAGCAGGTAGGGACTAGGGAGTTTTTAACCAAACATGGCCTTAGATTAACAACAGCTAATGAGTTGCACGGGACAGTGGACGCACCAACACCATGTGCATCTACCGATGTACTGTGGTCATGCACAGTCTATTGCAACAAAGAACAAACAACCAAGGAGCATATTTGTGTTGGTCCCAGTTTTGTTATCTTTAGACACCTTTCCCTATGTGAGCGCAACAAATCTAGTCCTGCTCAAACTCTACAGCCTTGTCCCTTCCTTTGCTTTTTGAACTAGTACTTTCGCCCCTTCCTTTCCTCTTTGAACCACGTCCTAGATTTATGCGATACAACTTTCCCCACTACTTTCCCCCATTCCTTTCCTCTTTGAACTACGTCCTAGATTCATGCTATACAACTTTCCCCCTTCATTTCCTCTTTGAACCACGTCCTAGATTCATGCTATATACAACTTTTCCCACTACTTTCCCCCACTCCTTTCCTCTTTGAACCACGTCCTAGATTCATGGTATACATGCAGCTAGAGCAATGCATGTGGAGTAAGTAAAATATCCCTTAAGGTTCTTGGGGCGTGGTTCAGTGGGCGACGGGACGACGGCGAAGAAGAAGGGGTCGGAGGCCCTCCTGCGCTGCCGTTGGGTGGAAAGTGAACATCAGCGCCGGTAGTGGATTCCCTGCCTCACCGACAGCGACAACGTTAAGCCTCCTTCCCTTCCCGGCGGACGGATCCTGCCGGCTCTTTGAGCAGCAGTGAGGGGAGAGAGAGAGGCCAATGAAGTCTTGTTTAGATCTGGAGAGGGCGAGAGAGTGTGAAGAGAGCAACTACAAGCATTGAGGCTCCAACGGGAGAGGGCGAGAGAGTGTGAAGAGAGCAACTACAAGCGCTGAGGCTCCAGCGTGTATATATATACTGGAGAGAGAGTGTGAAGCGTGCAAACCCTAGAAAACATTTTGACCAGTCAAAGAATCCTCCTGGCAAAAATTATGCTCAAGTGTAGTTATCGAACCCGAGACCTCAAGTTTGATGAGCGAACAGGCTAACCAGCTACACAACCCTCCCGTTATGTTCAACGAGAGGAAAATAACCTTTTATACGTTCCTGCATTCGTGTGACAGGCATGCCATGTTTTTTTTCTGTGTGTGTGGGAGTCATTAGGATTTCAATCATAATCGTTTCATGTGGCTTTGGTGGTAAGACTATCCATAGTGGTGCAGAAATAATGCAGCCTTAGTCACCTTACCTCTCTCCACGTAGTACGTTGGGTCCCACCAGTCAGAGGGTGAAACAAACAAATTAATAAGAAAAATTAAAAGCGCCAGCGGTGTATCTTACTACCTCACACATCTCACTACTGCTCGGGAACACTGTCCAATTGATCCCTCTGTTCGCTCACGTACTATTTTAAGTGAATCCTTATTATAACATGCACACAAATTTTGGGCACTTGTATTCGACTTAAGTCAGTGTGCCACCGTATCTCGTATACTTACTACTCCCTCCGTCTAGGTGTAATAAGTCACGTTAGAAGGTGCAACAGGACCAAGGTGCGTGCGTGTGCGTGTGTGTGTTTAACAGCATGTGTGTGTTAGAGAGTGCGACAGATCGACCTACTCCTACAGAGAGATTGTGTGTAATGTACGATTTTAGCCACGAGAGTCGGTGCATCCTCTTGTTTTCAGGCGTCCGATAGGGACATGCGGACAGTTGCCACGCCCGCTCCTGACCAGCCTAGCCCACCCAAAGCCCCTCCATTGCCAGCGCGCGCTTCCCACCCGAAACGGTCAGCTCCACTCCAAAGAATCGCTGCCGCATTCATGCCCGGGCAGAGCGGACGCGACCTCTCACTGGCGCAAGAGTGATGGTTGCTTCATCTGTCCAACTTACTGCTGGGTCTATGTGATTTGACGGCTCATTGGTCTTTATTACTGAGGTGGTAGAACTGCTAGATGTCCCACGCTTTCGACGAAAGGAGGTAATAGATTACAATTTTCTCCATTCTTACAGCAGAGGAGTGCAAGAGCAGGGAAAACACGTAGGCTCAGTGATTACATGGCCCACATCACACTATCACCGTGCGACACCTAACTCTTTACATAGTACTCCCTCCATTCCTAAATATTACTAGATGAGTCCCCGCGTGTTGCCGCGGAACAGCGGTATATCTCTCTGCGCAAAATTATCGATTTCATAGAACTAAAAAACAAATCTATAACCGCATGACAAATGTGGTAGCCAAACTAAATAATCTCCCATCATCATTTAGATCATCCCATGTAAGGAAAAAATATCAGCCAACTCCCCTACTGCATAATGGGATTATATTTTTCTTTTTGACATGTTAATGGGACTTAAAAGCTCACTTACATGCATGCGACCGGTGCATGCTTGCATGCAGACATGTTGATGTGATTTAAAACCCACTCACATGCATGTGCCACGGTATTTCTGCATGCTTACATGTGGCTTAGTGCGGAGCCTCTCAATGTCTAGATCAGACGGCTATTATGACTGATTTACTTCATCTAACGACTACGTCAATTTTGATGATGTGGCTCAAGGAGAGGATAGAGAATTCCTAGTAGTGGGGGCTAGCTATTACTAGTAGATAAGTCTTTGTAGAGATTCCACTAGGTGAACTACATACGGAACAAAATGAATGAATCTACACTTAAAATGCATCTATATACATCCGCATGTGGTTCAATGGTGAAATCTCTACAAAGACTTATATTTAGGAACGGAGGAAGTACTAGTATCGTACTAGTACGTACTGTAATTTATCAGCGAGATAAATTTGTACAATGCTATGAAGCCTCCAGCTCCTGTTACATGTATCTTGCGTCCAAAGTTTCCCGTTGCAACATTTCATCAAATACAAAGGAGACTAACATGCATTCTATTGCATCTCAATGATTGACAGATCATAGCAAATATGTACTCCCTCTGTTCCAAAATAAGTGTCTCAACTTTGTGCAAACTTTAGTACAAAGTTGTACTACTACTAAAGTTGACACTTATTTTGGAACAGAGGCAGCTAAATAAAAAAAACGATCCATGCAGTCCCTAGCCCTTGAACCGTGAACCCTGACCAGGCTTCAATTTGCTGGCAACGTTCGAGCTTCCTAATAAATGAAGTTTGCAACCTTTTGACCATCGGATCATTTTGTGCAGTTTCACCAAAATCGAGATGAGCATCCTTGTGGCAAAGAAATTGAAGAAGCGTGATTAGAATAAGATTACTGGGACTAGTTGATGAGACATAAACTCATCACAAATACAGTATGTAGAAGCCAGTAGAGGTATCAGGTATGTGCGGGGCAAAGAAGTAGAGAAATATCCACATGGAGTGATGTGGGCAACTGGAGCAGTGGTGCAAGCCGGCTGTAAAGGGAGTTGTACCTGAGGGACGTAGCTCAACTTTGAGGAGGGCGGCAGGAGGCGGCAACTACCCATGTCGCGGCAGTGAGCAAGGGACGAAGGTAACCTCACCGGCTTTGTGAGAGAGAATGGCGGGGACCCCTGATCGGGACGTGCCGACAGTGGGTTTTCGCTGTCGGCGACGGCCACCGCATCTACACTAAGCATCCACCCCTTCCCCAAGCGGACGTGATCCGCCGGGATGTTAGAGATGTGGCCACATTCATTTTCTGCGAGAGAGTGTGAATAGAGCAACCCCAGCAAGCAACCGTGTAGGCTAGCCCGTCCTGACTGTGTATATAGTGGAGCAGTTTCCTTTTCTCTCCATATGAACCTATCAGATTGCGTACGTGTCACTGAAGAAAAAAAAATTATTTATAAATGAGGCGGCACCTACTACTCGTTCTCCTATAACCTTGCGCTTGGCATCTCCAAAATATTAACCTTGCGATTGGCTCTTCGCCTCTTCGGGAAGTCGAGCAATAATGGTAGTGCAGTATATATCGTTCTGGCTATATGAGACCGAATGAATTGCTGCACATCCACCACGTGGGTGAGGGTCGAGGGGCGAGGGAGAGTGCTACTACATACGGAGCAAAATGAGTGAATGTACACTCTAAAATACGTCTATATACATCAGTGTTTGGAGTATGTACTAGTAGTTCATATTGAAATCTACTAAAGGACATATATATTCCAAACAATATGATATAATCTCTATAACCAAGGTAGTAGGGACGAGGAGTAAACGGAGGGAGTAGTAAATTTTTCTCCTCGTCCTGCGAGCCACCGCGCACATGGGCGAGGGAGGAGCAAGCTTCACCTCATCCTGCGAGCCACCGCGCCCGTGGGCAGGGAAGACAGCGTACTAAGCAAGCTTCTCCTCGTTCTGTGAGTTGACAGGACACATCAAAAGTACTCCAGTGTATAGAGCCTTGCCTCTAAGGTAGGCCCCACATGGTTTGCCTCTTTTTTTAATTTAACATAACGCGTCAAGTTGCAATTTGTTTGTTCACCCGTGGTAGACGATCCTCCCTCCACCAAGTGGACAACCAGTACACGTGCCAAATTACCACGCAGGCTGCCTTTTTCGTACAGAAATGAGCTCCACCGTGTACTCGCGCGGGTGTGGTTGGGAAAGAGACGGGAGTACGTGCACCGTGCATGCACCTCTTCTCTTCGTGCACGTCCCCCACCTACGTGGGTGTGTGTGAGAGATAC
>NC_041387.1:190800761-190803732 GCF_002162155.2 Triticum dicoccoides | reverse complement strand
AGAGGGCACATGTCAAGTTTGTGTGTGGCAGGGAGACATGACTAGAGCGCTTGATGTATTGGTGTGTGTGGGGGGGAGGGGGTGGGGGGAGGGGTAGGCAGAGGCCTAACTATAGAGGTAGAACGACTCGTATATGTGTTGAGAAGGAGAGACCCAACTATGTCTTGAGGGAGATCGGTCGACATCCATACATAACTGAAGGACGGGAAATATGATGGGACAGAGAGAGAGAGGGAGGGAGAGGGAGGGAGAGGGGTAGAGTGCTGGATGGGTGATGGAGTTGCTTCTCGGAGATGTTGGTTGAGGCCTACTAGACAAACTGAGGGTGGAACTGCAATGTTATCAATAAGATTGGGGATGTGTTTTTGTGTGTTCCTGTGCGTGATAGATCTGTCGGGACGCATCCATGGATGATGAAGGGGAACCATTTGTTTGGTAAGCAAACCTAACTAGATCGGTAGATCAATTGTTGTTTGTCGGAGGAAGGGAGAGACAGAACTAATGAGGTAGATCGATCGATGTGTGGGTAAAAACGAGTTATAAGGACCTAGCTGGCTATATGTATAGCGAGAGATTGGTCGGTGTACGTCCATTTGTTAGAGGCAAATAAGGCCTAGCGAGACGGATAGACAGAGAGAATGGAGCTAGGAGGTGGTACGAGAGGCCCAACTACTAGCTAGATAGGGGGAGGAGTGTGCGGTTGTGAGATCGATGAAAAGAGGGGCGAGAGTTTACACGTGTGTCTGACCATATGAGAGACACGAGGCAAGGACACATAAAGGAGGAGATTGAAGCTGTGTGTGTATGCTGTAGGCAGGCATCGCTGGAGAGGTTTATCGATCGGTGTGTGTCGGAAAGGAGTTGTGGAGACTCTAGGAGAACGACCTAAAGAAAAAAATGAATGTGCCCGGTGGATAGAATGCCGAGGGAGGGGGAGGGCGAGGAGGGCGTGTGCATGCACGAGAGAAATTTAGTGGTAGCTACAAAGGTTGGAGGATTGTGTGGGTGTAGGAGACTAACAAAGATCATAATTTGATATGAAAGCGGATTCATATATTTGAATAGGAGATCATAGTGTTTTAAACATTGCATGCATGAATATAGCGGTGATACACGTGCTGTGCACATGTTATACCATAATGTGATAATGCATGGTGTTTGCAACTCACAGCTAAATGCCGAACAATATAAACCATACTATACATCAAATAATCTCACATTTTATTTGAATTTGTGATAATGTGCGGCGTTTGCAGCTTACAACTAAATATCGAGCAATCTAAACAATACTATATATCGAACATTCTCACATTTTATTTGAATTTGTGGTAATGTGTGGTGTTTGAAACTCACATCTAAATACTTGTAGGCGTGGGGGGCGGGGCACCATACATAATGTGATAAGCACATTATACATATGAGACATGGTTTAGATTATGAAGATCTAGCTAGAGCTAGAAATGTAATGTGATTTGAAATCAAAATAAAGTGGATTCAAAAAATCTAGTTTGAGTTCATATAATACACATAGTTCATATGTAACTCGAGACTAATCATGTGGTGTGCTGTGAAGATAATACATAAACGATGGTTTAACTTGACAATAATGATGATTGTAGATCTTATTAAAACAGAGAAACAAATTCAAATGCTTTGACTTCAAAACAATCATTACTGTAGATCTTATTCAAATTTAGTTCATATTGAAGCGGTAGTATATACGTTTGGAATGCACTAAAACGTTCATTTGAGTAGTAGGTTGCATGCATTATACACGTAGCGAAATATTTTAATTGAACATAACATGAATTCAAAGTTTTGAATGACATTTGTAGTGCGCATTGATTTGGTACAGTACACGTTAGGCTTGTCCGGAAATTTCAACCCGCGCCTTGTTAGACCGAAATATTTAAGATATATCTTTGTCTCGTTGTGCTCCGACAACTCCCTCCATCTCAACCCGCGCCTTGCTATTCCGAAATTACAACGCGCGCAAAAACTCCCACCTCCTGTGAAATCCCGACATGCGAAATGCCCGTGGTACCCCTGAACCAAAAGAACCGCCTCAAATCGGTGGGGGGTACTTTCGTAACTTACCCCACATTTCGGACAAGCGCATCTCTAAGCCATGGTTCCCCACTGCCACCCCATCCGCCCACCCATTCGTACACCGAGGCCGCGAAAACCCGCGACGAAACCCCACACCCTGCTTCGTCCGCCACCCAGCCGGAGCCTCTTCCCCGACGACGTCGTCCATAGCAACACCTCGACGTCCCTCATCCACCGTACCGGATGAGGATCCGTCGTCGATCTCATCATCCCGCCGGTTCAGCCACCCCGTCCTCCACCTCCAAGGAGCTGCCCCGATGTTCCCCTCCTCTTTCGCGTCACCTCCATTCCCACACCGCCGTCTTCACTTGCACCACCGGAAGAGCATCATCATCACCGTTTCCTCGGATGAAGCTGCGGCCTAATCAGCGCCACCAAAGAGGTTGTACACTAATCGCCGCATTTTCTTCTTGATTCAATCTCACGGTGCTGCCGGCGCTCGGTCCCGAGCCGACACGGCGCGGCTCCATCCACGGCGGCGTTGCCGGCCACTTCCTCCACGACGTCGCTCCCTCGGCGGCGACGTCCACATCAGTAGGAGCTGCTGCTGCTTTAGCTCTCGCTCTCGCTGCTGCTCTGCTCTTGCTCTCGGTCCCCTGCCTAGTCTGCTCTTGCTATTGCTCTTGCTCGCGCTGCTGCTCTCGCTCTTGCTCTTGCTTGCGATGCTGCTCTTATTTGGCTACACTTCAGTCGACTGAATCGACTTTTGGGTCAGTCGATTTTCAAGGGGTGGGCTCGCCGGGGTGAAGGAAGAACCAGCCGCAGCGGGGAGGGGGGCTCGCCGGAGAGGTACCCCACTACCTATCTTAGGGTTCAGGATGGGGGCGGATGTCGCCGGCGATGGCGGGGAGTTGGCGGGACA
>NC_041387.1:190740626-190800301 GCF_002162155.2 Triticum dicoccoides | reverse complement strand
TAGAGGGATGGACGGGGCGGTGGCGGACCGATGGTTGGGAGTGTTTTCGGGGCGGGCAGGGCGGCACACCGCCGGCCGCGGGCGGCGGGGGCCTGCTGTTTGGCCGGTGGTGGCTGGCGGCCCAGGGGGGGTGGAGGTTGAAGATGAACCGCATGCCCTTGATTTCATATCCAACGGCTGCAGAATCGACTGACCAGAGATGAAAAAGTCAGTCGACCGACGTGTAGCCTCATCTTGCTAGTGCGTTCAGTTTCGACAACAAAATTCAGTTTCGACAGCAAAATTCAGTTTCGACAGTTAGGTTCAATTTCGACAGTTAAGTTCAGTTTCGATAGTTAAGTTTAGTTCCGACAGTTAAGTTGCGAGATGAGCGACTGATGTATTATACATCTAGCACTTTGTGGTTATGTATTTTAAGTCATCTATTGGATATGCTATTAGAATTCCACTCAGGTTAACTTTGTTCATTGTCTCTCTTGTCCTGCTTCAGCCTCGGCGTCGTACAACTCACCGGAGCTGCTCCAACGATGAAACCCTCCATCACAGTGGAGCAGTACCTCAGGTTCCATCTCCAGACGCCTAAGATCTTCTTCCCCTCCTCCGACAGCAAAGTCAGACGGAGCATCCTCACCGGCCAACCCAATCATGCTGAGATCGACATGGCTTCGCCAAAGAGGTTGTACACTTGTTGCATCTCTTTTTTACTCTACATGTTATATATATTATCCACTGAGCACACGTATTTGTTCCTTTAGTGTCTCCTTGAAAGAAAAAACGTAGGAATTTTAATTTTCACTTGTCCTCCTTTTCAAATTCCTATTCATGCATCACAAGACTAAGAGATAGTAGCATAATAGCATTATAACCGTACATTTTCTTGTGGTTTGATTTAATCTCACCATGCTTCTTTGCATCCCGTGATCTTCCAATTGTTGTGAATCAAACACCCAGATTGGCAGAAATCCTGTGTTTTTAAATTCTCTGTTTTGCATGTGCATTCCTATCCTATTCATGTCTATTTCCTATCCCTGCATTGTTGGAATCCTCCAATTCAAACGAGCCCTTACAGAATTACTTCTCTTACAGATAGTTGTCAAAGAAAACCTTGCGTGGTTTGTCCCGCTCCTGCTGCACCGTCGTCCGCCCCAGCTCAGCTACTCCAACGATAGAAGGGTCCAGCACAGCAGGGATCCGGCCTCCAGACTGTCTTTCGCCGCCTCAGATCTTCTTCCCCGCCGCTGGCAGCCATGAAAACTGCATTACCATCATCAAACGAGCAGATGACCTCGAGGACTACACGGGTCCACAAGAGAGGTCGCACTCTTTCGTGTCTGCTTACGTTATGCATCGCTTAATATTACATGCTACTTTATCGTCCTGTTCACCGATTAAACTCTGAGTCAGCTCCAAACTAATGGTCAAACTTGAGTTTTTAAATGGTTGTGGGGTACATATCGGGGCCGCTATCAATAGTATGTATCTACTATCTAGTTAATCTCCGGTGTCTACTATGAGTTTCATGTTGGGTGGGAAACAAACAGTAAAGAAGCCATTATCTGTATTTTTTAACTGAAGCCATTATCTGCCTGCTATTATTGGTTTGGGGTCTATCCACAGGTTGCTACCATCACTCTGGATTTCTGCATGCACTCCTTACATAATCTCACTATGTTTTATTCCTATGCATGACAGTTATTGTAAACACCGGAACTGAACATGTAGAGCAAAAGAGACGAGCCTTGCATGGCAATATAATTTCATGCAGACGTCGCTCCATGGTAGGCGCAAAGGCAGCCCCCCCTCCATGCATTTCGGATTGTAATCGAGAGGAAGATATATGTTCTGAGGGGGATTCAGAAGGAGAAGATAACTCCTATTTACCCCCTGAGGTCTTCGCTCTAACTTGGCATGTTGATGTTGGTTATATCATGCATATGGTGTCTTGCATTGCTTACTTTATACATCAAATATGTCATCTGCTTAGTTTAGACATCCTTTATGCGAATGCCATCTGTTTAGTTTATTCATCGTTTATGTGAATTATGCAATGCCATCTTGTTTAGCCAGGCATCATATATGTGAATTTTGCAATGCCATCCTACTTAGCCAGTCATCTTATATGTAAATTATATCAGGCCATCCTTTTTTTTCGTTACATATTACATTTGTCAACAATGTTAGTACATTCAACTACTCTTCGTGTGCATCAGCCATTTGACACGGTGATGGCAAATTCTGGAGTGAAAACAAGGTCTTCTGAGGAGACTATGCTATCTGACGAAGCGCATATCTCGCTGGTTACGGATAGCTCCTCAGAGGAGGATTCAGAGACAGATGACCAGTCCTATTCCCCCCCGAGGTGTATGCTCTAACTTGCCAGGGTTATGTTGCTCATATCGTGCATATGGTGTCTCGCATTGCTATGTCATTTGATTAGTTTAGACATGCTTTGTGTGAATGCCACCTGTTTAGTGTCTAATTACCATTTATGTGAATTATGCATTGCCATCTTGTTGCAAGACATTATATATGTGAATTATACAATGCTATCTTGTTGCAAAGGCATTATATATGTGAATTATGCAATGCCATGCTGTTTAGCCAATCATCATGTATGCGAATTATATCATGCTATCATTTTTTTGTATTACGTGTTCCATTTGTCGACAACGTTTGTATATTCAACTACTCTTCTTGTGCATCAGCCATTTGAAGCGGTGATGGAAGTATCTGGAGTGAAAATAAGGTATTCAGAGCAGACAATGCTACCTGCTGAAGCAGACATCTTGCTGGTTACAAAGAGATCCTCAGAGGAGGATTCAGAGACTGATGACCAGTCCTATTTCCCCCTGAGGTCTATGCTCAAACTTGGCAGGGTTATATTACCCATGTCATGCATGTTGTCTTGCATTGCTTAGTTTTTACATCATATATGGATTGCCATCTGCTTACTTGCTTACTATATAAATCATATATTTGAATCATATCATGCCATCATGTTTACATAGTACATACACATCATCTATCTGAATTATGGCATGGCAACCCATTTAATAAAGACATCATATAGTTATATCATCTCATCCTGTTTAGTGTTTAGAGTCATCATATTTAGAATTATGGCATGCCAACCTATTTAATAAACACATTATATAGTTATGTCATGTCATCCTGTTTACATAGTCTCATATTTTGAACTATGTCTTTCCATATTTTTTAGTTAGCCATCATAATGTGAAATTGTGTCATGCTATCCTGTTTAGTTAGCCATCATATATGTGAAATTGTGTCATGCTATCCTGTTTGGTCAGACAACATAAATATGAATTATTTCATGCCCTCTTTTATTCCCCACTATCCATTGCACCCGTATATCATACAATGTCTATACTTTCAATTAATTTTCTTGTTTATCAGCCATTTGAATTGGAGAGCGTGATGGCAGTATCTAAGGGAGTAACAACATGGTCTTCAGAAAAGATAGTGCTACCAGTTGATGCAGATAGAACCATGGTTGTACTTGCCCAAGGACCAGATCCACCACACATAACCCAGACTCTCGCAGATTGTACCCCTACCCAGTTGGACAGAGAACCAGCTACACCCCTTCTAACCCCAACCCCGGCAGATAGTAACCCAGTTCCAGTTGACACAACACCGTCTCCAGCACAGAGCACCCAAACACGAGCAGTTAGTAAGGGAACTGCAGTGCCCAAAGCACGAGGACTACCACTCCGAATCCCAACTCAATGCTTAAAGGAGAAGAAGATTAGTTCTCAGGTTAGGTTCTGTAGCTATGGTTCATACTCCTTTTCTCTTGCATTACTGTATTTACTCATACCAACTATTTTCAAATTTGAAGGATGGAATTGAAACTCCAATGGCGCAACAGGTATGTTTTAAACCTGTTTCTTTAACTGGTTTGCTGTTGTAACCTGCTCTATGTTGATTTCAGTTTCAATTGAATAAATAGTTATGTTCTCATGTCATGCACATTACAAGTGTTGTTATTGCTCTATAGTTACCCACACTTATATTCTATCTATTCAGCTTTGTCTTGAACAAATATTATTTGAACTGTGTCTCTATCTTGATTTGGCAACAAAAACTAGAATGATATAGACCATAAAGTGACCATGGTACATAGATATATGTTTGTTTCATGTTGTTATCCTGTCCACTTTACTACTGAACTCATTTACCAAAATGAGTTTCATATACAACATGGTAAACATGTGATGTGTCTGCTTGTTTCTCTTTTAGAATGCGGACAAAATATTGGAGAACAGTACCGCGTTATCCATTGGAAAGGAAGTAATGCAAATAAGGTTCAAGATAGTGAGACATCCCTGTTGGTCTCCAAGAAAGCTGATAAAAACTATCTTGACGACAGTGAGGGAACCCAAAAGTCCTGTCTTGATGTAGTGTTCGAGTTACTGGCCACTACTACTGGCACAAGCTCTTCAGACTCGCTGCCTGAATCAGTTCATCTTCTTGAGTCTCAACTTCAAGTTGAAAGACATCGATCCGATGTGCTGCGACAAGAAGCTGAACGACTGAGGAAGTCAATGCAGAATTCAGATGCATATTTTCTGGTGCAACAGCAAGCGTTGGAGGATTTAAGTGCCAAACAAGAGAAAGTTAATAGGGTTTAGGAAGCTGAACGACTGAGGAAGTCCATGCAGAATTCAGATGCATATTTTCTGGTGCAACAGCAAGCGCTGGAGGATTTAAGCACCAAACAAGAGAAAGTTAATAAGCTTGCTAAGCATCTTGCCAGCATTATGGGTACCCAGGATATTGTTTCTTGAGATCTTCTGAAGTGGTTTCAGTTCTGGATTTGTTTTGCTGCGGCGTTTATTTGCGCTGGTCGCCAACTTTGACAACCAGTGTATATGATATGCTGCTTTGTTCCCTATATTTGCACTAGCGGCGAACTTTGATGCCCAGTGGATGTAATATGTGTAACAGCCGTGATAGCCTAGCATAAGTTGCTTGCTTATTTATTTCCTTGCTGTCTTGGTTATTTGTTTGCTTGTAGTCAGTGCAGTTCTTTTTAAAACTAGGCTACAATAACCATGGGTTAATATTTACTGTAGTGACACTGGGCCTCCTACGGGCCATAGAAACAGTGGGCCTTCTACGGGCCGTAGAAACAGTAGGCCTTCTATGGGCCGTAGAAACAATGGGCCTTCTACGGGCTGTAGAAACAATGGGCCTTCTACGGGCCGTATCATCAATGGGCCTTATACGGGCCGTATGACCATAACGGGCCATTGTTAATAGGCCGTATTTGATGACGCTATGAAAATGGCCCAACATATTAACGGACCACAAACGGGCCGATGTAACCACGGGCTGAATTTGGCCCACAAGTAGAAAATGACAGTAATGGGCCGTAAGTAAACGAATGCTGGAAATGAGCCCAAGAATAACTGGGCTCTGAGAAGGCCGAAAGATAACATTTGCTGGAAATGGCCCAACTGAATAATGGGCCCTTAATGGGTATAAAGTGATATACTATTCATTACGGTCCAGTTTCACCACGGGCCGTTAATGGGTGTAAAGTGATACACTGTTCATTGCGGGCCAGTTTCACCACGGGCCGTTAATAGGCCAAGAGTTACATAGGGCCTCATATGGCCCGAAAGACGTCATGGGCCATACATGGGCCAGAAGTGAAAACGGACTAGAATCATATTGGATGGCCCAGATGACGCTACTGGGCCTAATTCGGATAGGGCGTAACGGGCCTTGGGTTAGCGGCCTGTAAATGGGCTATATGCAAACATGCCGTTAACAAGCTTTCCATGGGCCGGCCCGCCACCTTTTGACCAAGTCAAACGGGCCGGCCTTTTCACAGGAATGGGCCTCTGTTGGGCTGTGCCACGTGTCGACATATCATAGGCGCCTTCTGTCCAATGAGTGGATGACATCTGTCCCAACAGTGAGCCGACACGTGTTTCCTCCAGCCAATGATGATTTTACACGTGGAAAATCCCCATTGGTCGGGGATGTTAACGGGTTATCGGATCCAAAACCCGAACCGATAGCTTAACGGTGTTCCGTTACGGTGGATGCCACGTGGCGGTCACCCTTGACGAAAGCACTTCTGTGACGCGCGATTTATCATCATGGAAGTGGACACTTCCGTGATGATAATTTTGGTAATATCATGGAACACTTCTACGACAGCACAGGTATGACTACTTTGATTCTGTCATAAATTTGTCATGGATGTACATGCATGACAAAAAACGCGACCTACTGTGACAAACACATATCATCACGGAAGTGTATTTTTTTGTAGTGTTAGTACTATGCATGTTGATTATTAGGTCAGCTATATATATGACACGACAACCTCATATAGTCGATTGTTGGCTATACTATCAATCATGCTCTTAGGCTTGTTGTCCTTTAGGCAGTGGCGGAGTCAGAACTTTTGCGAATCCTGGGCAAGCTTAAGCCTAAGTGCCCAATCTAGAATCAAAATCAGGTATTCAGATATTCAACATATCAAATATCTTCAAACATTCGAAGAAGCACAAGTAAAAATGCAAACATATGGTAGTCATACAAATGCAAACATATGGTAGTCATACAAATGAAAACATATGGTAGTCATACAAATGTGATTTTAAAGTCAAAAAATATATAATATAGCAATATTTGGTTCATAGACCACAATAGAGTTGAGACTTGGCAACAAAACTCATAGAACCAAGACATGCATTGAAATTGCCATGTTATCACCAAAATTATAGACATCCAAATTATAATCCAAACATCCTTGAAGAAACTACAAGATAAGAAATTTGTAATTCATGAAAATTAAGAGTTGTGATTTGTGAGTATATTTAAAATTTTGAAGTTAACATTCAACTATTAGAACTTTTCTTTCGAAAAGGAGGTCGAAACCCCTAACATCTCCATCCAAGATTCCAAGGATGCACATAACCATCTTTACTAAATTATTCAATAAAGGGTGAAGCCCGGGTGGCTACAACACTTTGCGCCGCCTGCCAAGATCTAGTCAACAAATCAGGGTAAGCACACCACCACCAGATATGCCTCGAGCCCCGCGCATCCACCGACACACCGCAACCACAAGGCAAAGCCAGCGCCTCTGATCGCTCCACTTGTCCTATGCCAGCTGGGCTTCGCCCGACGACACGTGTCGACGATGGCGAGTGAGGGAGTCCTAGATTAGGGGGGGGGTCCTTGAGTGTCTGGATTATTTGATATGGGCCGGACTGATGGGCCATGAAGATAAAAGCAAGAAGACTTTCCCCCGTGTCCGGGTAGGACTCCCATATGCGTGAATGGCAAGTTTGGTGTCTGGATATGTTATTTCCTTCCCCCACAAACCGACTCTGTACAATCCTAGGCCCCTCCGATGTGTATATAAACCGGAGGGGTTAGTCCATACAGGCTATCAGAATTCTCATAGGCTAGACAACTAGGGTTTAGCCATTACGATCTTGAGGTAGATCAACTCTTGTAACCCCTTATACTCATTGAATACAATCAAGCATGACGTAGGGTTTTACCTCCTTTAAGAGGGCCTGAACTTGGGTAAAAATTGTGTCCCCATTGATCCTCAGACGCACAGTTCGGGACCCCCTACCCGAGATCTGCCGGTTTTGACACCGACATTGGTGCTTTCATTGAGAGTCCCATTGTGTTGTCGATAGAAGGATTGATGGCTCACCTCAACAACGATGTTGTTTTCAGGGAGACCTTTCTCCCCGGCCAACTCTTTGTGTTTGGCGGCTTTGTGCTACATGGCAAATCGACCGGTCACCTTGAGCAGATCGACAACTATGCCCCTGGTCACTAGATCAGGTTTGGAAGCTTAAACTCATCGCCGATATCCGAGGAGACTTGATCTTCGAGGGGTTCTCGGCCTCGGCCACTGCTCCCCATCCACATAAAGGAGGCCCTACGGATCCACCATCAGACTCCACTCAAGGGTCGACACCCACGCCCGCCCCGACCTTAGATCCGAGGCAAACCACTTCGTCCAAAGACGGGAGGGTGAACCCCGTCGGACCCTCTCCCATCAGGGAGCTTCCACCCGGAGACCCAAATGCGATCGTGCCATCGCCGGACCCGGACTCAAACGGGGCTCTCACCATCATCGAGAAGCCGGATTCGCCTCTATATGTCAACTCCAAACTCTCAAGGTCTGCATCTATCGGGCTTGGTCAAGTGGTTATTACCAAACCTAGCTCTGCAGACCCTCATATGCCTATTCAGCTTTCGCTCTTAAATGAAACACTGGACCTGATGCGATCTCTCGCCATCACGGAAGTATCACCTCCGAACTACGCCCAGCCTGAACTGGGGGCTGAGAGCAGGGAATTTTACATCGCACCCACCACCCACCACCCACTTAATAGCCACTGTCGAGGACCTACCCAACATGCTAGACTACACCTCCAAAGACACCGATGGCATGGATGATGATGCCGGAGCCGAACTAGGTCAAAACCCACCTATCACTAGATGTTGGACGACCACTTCTACTTACGATGTATACATGGTGGACACGCCTGAGAAGAAGGACGACGATGGCACTCAAGACCCATATGAGGATAAGCCCGTTGATGAACCACCAAAACGCCAACATCAGCGGTGCTGCTCATGATCGCGTCGGGCGAAGGAGAGCAACACCGGCACCGGAGATAATGACACTTCAGAAAATGCCAAAGATTCCGACCACCCCATTGAGCCTGCGCTCGAGCAGGACGAGTGGGAGGAGGGAAAAGTCAACCCTGACAAACTTGCCGATCACGAGGATTCGGAAGATAGTAACTATTTAGCGGCCTCCGAAGAGGATGTTAGCCTCGGTAACAAAGATCTCATGATGCCAGAGGAACCCCTCGAACATGAACGCTTCAAGCGATAGCTAATTGCCACGGCACGGAGCATGAAAAGGAAGCAACAACAGATTCAAGCCGAATAGGACACGCTCAATGACAGATGGACTAAGGTCCTGGCCGCTGAAGAAGGATATGGCTTTGAGCGTCAAACAAAGAGCTATCCCAAACGCAGGGTACTACCATAATTCGATGAGGAGGATTTTGAGCCTATACTATCAAAATACAATCATGCCGATCAATCAGACCGACCACCACGTGGACGGGACAAAACGGCCAATTACGTCGAATTGTGGCAAGGAGGCAGCAGCCCCGGGTTACACGTACGACCTACGTCAGGACCTAACCAATAGGGCCGATCAGACCCGGTCAATCTATGGATCAAGGGGACGTGCTCTAGCACGAGATGATGGCAATCAGGCCTGGCACGATAAACATAACCTAGTCCCGGGTCAGCCCCGAACTCGGATGTCATCCTAACTCCATCGTGATGTGGCCCGGTATAGAGGTGCGGCACACCCCATGTGCTTCACCGATGAGGTAATGCAGCACCAGTTCTTGGAAGGGTTTAAACCCGTGAACATCGAGCCATATGATGGAACGACAGATCCCGCTGTATGGATTGAAGATTTCCTTCTCCACATTCACATGGCTCATGGAGATGATCTCCACACGATTAAATACCTCCCTCTAAAGTTAAAAGGACCAGCACGACACTGGTTGAATAGCCTCCCAGAGAGCTCCATTGGCAGCTGGGAGGACTTAGAGGACGCTTTTCGAGGCAACTTTTAGGGTACTTATGTCTGGCCACTAGACGCTGATGACCTAAGTCACATAGTCCAACAACCCGGAGAGCTAGCCCGCAAACTTTGGACTCGGTTATTAATTAAAAAGAATCAAATTGCCGACTGTCCGGATGCCGAAGCCTTAGCGGCATTTAAGCACAACGTCCGTGACGAATGGCTTGCCCGACACCTCGGTCAGGAAAAGCCGAATACTATGGCAGCTCTTATCGCACTTATGACCCGCTTCCATGCGGGCGAAGATAGCTGGTTGGCTCGTAGAAGGAACAGTACAAGTGACCCCCGCACCTTTGAGGCCAGGGACGACAATGGGAGGCCACGACACAACAAAAATAAGCATGGGAACAACAACGAAGAAACCAAGGATACGGCGGTAAACGCCGGATTCAGCGGCTCCAAACCCGGTCAGCGGAAGAAGCTGTTCAAAGGAAATAGGACGATCCATCCAATTTGGATAAAATACCGGATAGGCCTTGCCAGATTCATGGCACCCCTGACAAGCCTGCCAACCACACCAATAGACACTGCTGGGTTTTTAAACAGGCCGGTAAATTAAATACCGAACATAAGGCGAAAGGACCTCAAAGCGAGGATGTTGACGAGCCCCGCCCTCCGAACACAGGGGGACAAAAGAAGTTTCCCCCCGAGGTGAAAACTGTGAACATGATATATGTCACCCACATCCCCAAGAGGGAGAGCAAGCACGCATTAAGGGACGTCTACACCGTAGAGCCTGTCACCCGAAAATTCAACCCTTGGTCGGCTTGTTCGATCACCTTTGACCGCAGGGACCATCCAACCAGTATCTGTCACAGAGGTTCGACGGCCCTGGTCCTTGATCCCATCATCAATGGATACCATCTCACTAGAGTCCTTATGGACGGCGGCAGTAGTCTCAATTTGATCTATAAACACACTGTCCGTAAGATGGGTATTGACCCGTCAAGAATCAAGCCTAGTAACACTACCTTTAAAGGAGTGATACCCGGCGTGGAAGCCCGCTGCACGGCTCCTTAACACTAGAAGTAGTATTCGGCTCTCTAGATAACTTTTGAAGTGAAGAATTGATCTTTGATATCGTCCCTTTCTGCAGTGGTTATCACGCACTGCTTGGATGAACTGCTTTCACCCGCATTAATGCAGTCCCACACTGTGCTTATTTGAAGCTCAAAATGCCTAGACCGCGCAGCGTCATCACAGTAAATGGAAATATGGAGTGCTCGCTCCATACTGAGGGGCACACTGCGGCCCTAGCAGCCGAGGTACAGAGCGGCCTCATTAAGCTGAATAGCTCATCAGTCATCAAGACCCATGACACTACTAAGCAAGTCCGATCCGCATTACAGAGCGATAGCTCGGCGGACCTGGAGCTGGAATAGCAGTTTAGCCTCCGCCGATCGCCCTGTAAGGTAGCGGCATACGTACCGCGCGTACATAATTACACACTTAAAATACCTTTGTAGGATCAAAAGTATGTCTAGAGGGGGGATGATTAGACTATTGACCAAATAAAAATCAAGTATTTTCCCAATTTTAAGTCTTGGCAGATTTTGGCAACTTAGCACAAGTCAAGCAATCAACCTACACATGCAAGTCTAAGACTATAGCAGCAGAATGTAAAACATTGCATATGAAGGTAAAGGGAGGAGTTTGGAGGGAGCAAACGCAATGTAGACATGGAGATTTTTTCCCGTGGTTCCGATAGGCGGTGCTATCGTACATCCACGTTGATGGTGACTTCAACCCATGAAGGGTAACGGTTGCACGAGTCCATGGAGGTATCCACCCACAAAGGGTCCACGAAGAAGCAGCCTTGTCTGTCCCACCATGGCCATCGCCCATGAAGGACTTGCCTCACTAGGGTAGATCTTCACAAAGTAGGCGATCTCCTTGCCCGTACAAACTCCTTGGTTGTCGACGGGAAACGACACCTATGGGATCACTGGAATCCCTACTACGGTTGGCGGGCGCGAGATTGTGGAAAGAGCAGGTCTAGGAGTCAGCACACAGGTCGTTTACCCATGTTCGGGCCGCAAGGATGCGTAATACCCTAGTCCTGCTTTGGTGTATATTTGAGTGTTCTTGAGCTCTTGAACTAGCTACAGTGCGTGCGTAGTCCAAAAGGTCCGAATCCTTCTCCTATATGCCTTGGGCCTCCTTTTATAGCCAAAAGGGGTCACCACAGTGGCACATAGCAGGTGGAAAGGTATACAGTGTACAGGCTTATCGCCTGTCATTACGGGACAAGACGCATTAAATGCACTCCTTAGGTGTCCCGTTGCTTTATTGGGGACGGTAACGAGGCCTGTCCCGTCTGTCGCCGCTATGCCTTGCTCCGACATGCGTCCAGGCCGATGAGGCATGCAACGCCACATAGGCTGGTAGGCTGCTGAGATGGCATGGTGGTAGGGTCTTCACGAAGATCTGCATGCCACCACGCAAGTGCTTGCTGAGTTGGCCTGGAAGCCGCACGTTGCCACGCAGGTGTCTGCCCAGCTAGTTGGGCTTGCAGCTGTATTGGAACAATCGTGGAGTCTTGGCAGACGTGGGCCTGGCTACGGCCCCGCGGGTGTCCTCGGTAAGGGTCTTGCCGGGGCCCAGGCAAGTGGTCTTGCCGCGTCGTCGCGGTTGTCCCCGGCAAGATATCCTCATCAAGGATCTCGCCGAGGATCATCATCTTCTGGTCCTCATCTGATCTTGTGTGCTTATGGTCTTCACAAAGATCTGCACGCCACTATGGAGGTGCCTCCCGAGCCTTGGTTCCAATGTGGTTGATGGTGTTGGAAACCTTGGGCTCAAGGGTGGCGCGCTCTGATGGCATTTGGCAAGTTGCCCCCGGCAAGGCTCTTGCCAGGGCTTCGGAGGCTGTCCCGGTAAGGGTCTTGCCAGGGGAGTCCACCTCGCCCTCTTTCTCTTTGTGTCTCTGGTCTTGGCGTTGCTTTGATTGTATTGCGCCTTTGATTCCCCTCCTCTGCCCTGCTAAGTGTGGCTGCGGGCGCGGCTCTGACTGCCTGTGCACAAGTAAAGGGGTATAAAGGAGAGCCCGTACTTTTGTACACCGACAGGAGCCCCCGGGCCTGGGCCACACATAAGCGCAACGCGTTGTTGGGCCTGGCCCAGAATGGTGCGTGGGTAGGCGGAGCGGAATTTTTCCGCAGTAACTTCTCCGTCGGCTGCGCTTCCCCACGACCCGCGTTGAACGCGTGACGTGAGGGGTCGTGTGCGTGATGACGGTGGCATGCTTCCCATGGTTCCAATAGTATAGAGGCAGTCAGTGTTCTCCCCATGAAAATAGAGGGAACTGCAGATGCGCGGCTCATTTACTAAGTGGACTTGGGTCGTGGCCACCATGGCCCCCCGCGTCCCCCGATCACGGGGCGCGAGATGGCTGTTCCACTTGCTACCCAAATCCTGGCTCACTCGCCACGTGTCTTCCATGCACTGGGAAGGGCAGGCGATGGATACAGAAGGCGTGTGTTTTTAAGGCGGGGGCGGGGGTGGAGTGCCGCTGATTGGGGCAGCTGGTCGGTCCTGCTCGGCCATGTTCGGCCCCGTCCCTCTATATAAAGGGAGAGGGACAGTGTTTTCTCGCACCCATCCTCGCCCAGTCCAATCCCTTCCCTTCTCCTTGTCATGGCGAGGGGGCGCAGTCGCGGCCGCGCCCCTGCCGAGGCAACCGGGTCTTCCTCCCGCTCGAGGGCAACGACGGTCAAAGAAGAGCTGGACGCCAAAGATGACGGTCACGCTAGAGGCAGAGGCGTCGGTCGGGGCCGCGGTCGACAAGGTGGCTGAGGCAGAGGCGGGCGTGGACGGGGGGCACCCGTGTCATCATCATCTCCGTCTCCCCCGCCGTCCCCTCCTGCCTCACCAAGTGGCCACGTCAGCGACAGGGCACTGGAGTTCATTCTGCAGCTGCGCGGGCTACCGCGCCGCTGCCTCCGTCTTCCTGAAGCGTTCGCGAGGGTGTTGGAGCTCGACCAGCCACCGAGGTTGAAGCTTCGCATGAAGGGGTGTTGCCATGGCGCCATGTGGGCATACACAAGGTTCCCCGCCCCTCATGTAATGCTTCTCCATCGGGGTTGGAAAACCTTCAAGCGGGCCCACTGCTTGATGGAGGGACACGTCCTCTGCTTCAAGTTAATGGAGAGCGACCTGCTCTCCGTCAAGGTCTTCGAGCACTCGAGACATAGGCTAGGGTGTTGCGCGGTGAGCTCGATCAATGATGAAAGCTCCTCCTCGAGTGATAGCGACGGGGAGGACAACGATAGCGGCGACAGGGGTAGCAGGCGAGAGGATGACGGGTCTGACTAGGTGTCAGACACGCCGTCCCTGAGTGGCACCAGCAGCACCATCTTCTGCGTCGCCAGTTCCTTGAACTTCTCGGGGCCGCCTCCTTGGGAGGCTGGCGTGGGAAGGCCGAAGGAGATGAAGAAGGCGGGCGGCGGCCGTCAAGTCGGAGAACGCGGGCACCGACGCCTTCATCATGTATTGACCGAGCGCTACCTCATCTTCTAGCTCTTCCCCCGGCACCATTGCCACCAGCCCTCTTCTGGACGGCCACCGGGATGTTCTCTTGGTGCCTTCTGCTGCTCATACCTTGCCTAGGTGTTCCTTTTGCCCTTCTGCTATCCTATTCCACCTCCTGGGGAGAGGGACAAGAAAGGGATTACGGGCATCTTATCTCTTTTTAGTTTGTAAGCCTATGGGCCTTAGTAGAACTTAGACCTTGTAACCCCCTTGCTCATGTACGCATCCCGTATGAATTGTACTTGTTAGCAACGTATTAATGAAGAGAAGGGTGTTTGCCGGCTTTTGTTTGCGCGTGGGCGAGGGCCACACCAAGGAGCGAGTCCTCGTTATCTTAAGATAAACACTGCACCCCGGCAACAGGCCTTGCCGTCCTCCCGTCCTATAGCTCAGCTACACTCACACCCTTGGCGGAGGTAGGGGCCAGGTAGGATTGGGCCCTTTGTTCGCCCCTTTCACATTGCACTACAACCAAGTTCCGGCCCAAAGTAAGGTTTTTGGACACGGGACAGAGGGAGCAAGATGGTATGAGAGCGAGCGAAGTCTCATACGTTCAAGTTCCATACGGAGGCATGGAATGGGGGAGAAATACTTATCAGATGCCGCAGCCCCCGACAACCTTGGCTTGCCGTGATTGGATTCCCAGACCTGCAGCCCCCGACAACCTTGGCTTGTCGGGGCCCAGGCGTCGGCCTATTCTCTTTTCTTCCAAAATAGCTCAGCAGAAATGTCCACGCATCATGTGAACCAAAAAAGGACGGAAAAGAACAGAGAGATGCATACTCGATCCCTATGCTAAGGGTTAGTCACCGCCAAGCACTATCAATCCTAACGCAGAGAGAGACTCAACCTAGCATGCATGCTATAACTTAGGGCACCAGCGCTTCATTTATTTATGCTCAGGGTCTGCGCCTGGCTTTGTACAAAGGGTTATATGCCTTGCTGGCAAGGCTTGTACAAAAGGTGGTTTGCCGGGGGGCCCTGCAATCGCGCCTTATGGGTAAAACTTGCGAAGATGTTTGATGTTCCAGGAGTTGCTCACTGGAATACCATCTTCGGTCTCCAGGCGGACTGCGCCGGGCCTGCAGACTCGTATTATCCGATAAGGGCCTTCCCACTTTGGCGTCAACTTGTTGGAATTCTTGGCCGGACGAACGTGTCGAAGAAGAAGGCCGCCTTCCTCAAAGATTTGGGCATGAACCTTGCGGCTATGATAGCGGCGCAAGGTTTGCTGGTAGCGTGCTGCTCGCACAACAGCCAGAAGACGATCTTCCTCAAGGAGCATTGCGTCATCTTGCCGCAACTGCTCTTGCTCAAGTTCATCATAAGCGAGCACTCGAGGTGACCCATACGCGAGTTCCGTGGGGAGAACTGCTCCTGCCCCGTAAACGAGGGAGAAGGGTGTCTGACCGGTGGCTCGATTTGGTGTCATTCTGATTGACCAAAGAACCGCCGACAATTCATCAATCCAGCATCGTCCGCACTTGTGTAGCCTGTCAAAGTCCTCGTCCGGAGGCCTCACAACACTTCAACATTTTCCCTCTCAGCCTAGCCGTTGCTCTGTGGATGTGCAACCGAGGCAAAACAGACCTTGCTACCGAGGTCCTGGATGTACTGCATGAAGGCATGGCTCGTGAACTTTGTGCCGTTGTCGGTGATGACTCTATTTGGCACACCAAAACGGCAGACTAGCCCCTTGAAGAATTTGACGGCTGATTGTGCTGTCACCTTTCTCACTGCCTCCACCTCCGGCCACTTTGTGAACTTGTCGATTGCAACGTAAAAGTACTCAAAGCCCCTCACAGCACGGGGAAAGGGGCCCAGTATGTCGAGCCCCTAGACAGAGAATGGCCAGGAAAGAGGGATTGTTTGGAGAGCTTGAGCTGGTTGATGAATCTTCTTTGAATGGAACTGGCACGCTTCACACTTGGTTACTAGCGCCGTTGCATCCCGGAGGGCCGTGGGCCAGAAGAAACCTTGCCGGAATGCCTTGCCGGCAAGGGCCCTCGACCCTATGTGGGTGCCACATATGCCTCCATGTATCTCTGCCAACAGCTTCAGTCCTTCCTCCTGGGGAATGCACTTCAATTGCACACCGTTTGGTCTTTTTTTGTACAGAACATCGTCGACGAAGTGGTACATGGCAGACCGACGGTCTACTTTCTCTGCTTCTTCCTGCTCCTCAAGGAGTTCCCCTATTTGGAGGAATCGTATGGTATGTCATGCCCATGTCGGAGCCTGGGGCTCGACGACAAGGACCAAGGGCATTTCCTCTGCAGTGGGAGCGGCTGTCTCTACGGCCAGGGCTTGACGCCCTGCCGGAGTCTGTTGCCTCATGGCAGGCTCGGTGTCCAGGGCAACATCCTTGTTGGCGGCTCCTGGGAGCTCGGCGGGAAAGTACTTGCCAGGGCCTGATTTCCTGCGCTTGTTCTGCTCTGTCGATGTTTCAACGGATGGTTGAGTTAACCGAAGCACGAAAGTGCCTGGTTCCACAGGTAGTTCGAGGGCAGCATGTTTTGTCAGGTAGTCGGCGGTGTCGTTCTCCACTCGGGGAACATGCTCCGCTTGTATACTGTCAAAACGCTCCTCCAGCTTCCTCACCTCATCTACGTAAACCTCCATCAACGGGCTTTGATAGTCTTTGTTAACTTGCTTAACGACAAGCTGTGAATCACCCCTGACGATGAGCTTCTTGATTCTGAGGTCTACCGCGATCCTGAGACCGGCAAGCAACCCCTCGTATTCAGCAGTGTTGTTCATCGACATCTCCCTAGGAAAGTGCATCTGGACCACATACTTGAGGTGCTCTCCGGTGGGTGCAACGAGTAGCACACCAGCACCGGCGCCTTGCAGCGAGAAAGCCCCATCAAAGTACATAACCCAGTTGCGACTCATTTCCTTGCCGGGGAGAGTGGTCTCCTGGATCTCTTCGTCGGGCGTTGAGGTCCATTCTACAATGAACTCTGCCAAGACTCTACTCTAGATTGTTGAAGTACTTTCAAACTTCAAACCAAAGCTCGACAGTTCCAAAGCCCATTCCACAATCCTCCCGGTTGCATCCGGGTTATGCAATATCTGTTGCAACGGGAGGCGGGTGACGATGGTGATCTCGTGGGCTTGGAAGTAATGATGCAACTTCCTCGAGGCCATAAGGAGGCCGAAGAGCAATTTCTGCACGTCGGAGTACCTTGATCTAGCCCCTTGCAAGAGGGAGCTAACAAAGTAAACCGGGTGCTGCATCATCTTTTTCTTCTGCACCACTCCATTTGGTTGAGCAAGCCCCGTCCCGCCGGTGTCAGACTTTGTCAGGGGCCTTGCCTTGCCGGCGCCAGGCCCTGTCGGGGGAGCTTTGGTCCGTCATCCGCTAGTCCTGCCGTTGCCACCGCCTCTTCGTCAACCTCCCTCTGTGCCACTAGCGCGATGCTGATCACTTGGTTCGTTGCCGCTAGATACATCAACAATGACTCTTGTGGTCTAGGCGCAACTAGTATTGGTGTAGAGGAGAGGTATTTTCTTCAAATCCTGCAGTGCTGCTTCGGCTTCTGGGGTCCATTCCATTGGGCCCGCCTTTTTCAAGATTTTGAAGAAGGAGAGGGCATGCTCGGCAGACTTGGAAATGAACCTGCTCATGGCGGCAACGCAGCCAGTGAGCCGGCGCACATCCTTGATCCGCCTAGGCGCCTCAATTTGCTCAATGGCCTTGATCTTATATGGATTTGCCTCGATCCCGCGCTGTGAAACAAAGAACCCGAGAAGTTTGCCGGACGGAACACCAAAGACACACTTCTCAGGGTTCAGCTTGAGGTTGATCTTGCACAAGTTCGCAAACGTCTCTTCCAAGTCTTGTACGAGCGTCGCCTTGTCCTTGGTTTTGACCACTATGTCATCCATATAAGCTTCCATAGTTCTATGCAGCTGGGGCTCAAAACCAATTTGGACTACTCTTGCAAATGTTGAGCCATCACTCTTCAACCCGAAAGGCATTCGTAAGAAACAATACGTACCACATGGGGTGATGAATGCTGTCTTCTCTTCATCTTCTCTTGTCATGAAGATCTGGTGGTATCCTGAGTAGGCGTCGAGGAACGATAACAAGTCACACCCAGCCGTGGAGTCAACAATTTGGTCAATACACGGAAACGGGAAAGGGTCCTTTGGACAAGCCTTATTGATATCCGTGTAATCAATACACAGCCTCCACTTACGATTTGCCTTGCGCACCACCACCGGATTGGCCAACCATGTCGGATGGAGTACTCCCCTCACTAAGCCTGCCGCTTCTAACTTCCTGATCTCCTCCATGATGAACTTCTGCCGCTCCAAAGCTTGCTTCCTGACCTTCTGCTTGACGGGTAGCGCATGAGGACAGACAGCAAGGTGGTGCTCAATCACCTCACTTGGAACGCCAAGGATGCCAGATGCTTCCCATGCAAACACATCGACATTTGCCTGCAGGAAGGTGATGAGCGTGCTTTCCTATTTGCTGTCAAGGGAGGAGCTTATGGTGAAATCCCCTCCCGTGCCATCCTCCTTGATGGACACCTTCTTGGTCTCTGGTGGCGCAGCTCTGGATTTCTTGCTCTTGCCGGTGGAGCTCTCTGGCACGTCCTCGACGGGAGCACAACACTCCGAAGAGGTGCGCTTGCTGGAGTGGGTGCGAGAGGTCTTGCCAGTCTTCTTCCCCCCCAGTGCTTCGGCGGCAGGAGCAAGCGCTTTGGCGGCGGTCGCTGCAACTGCCTCTCGGTAGAGTTGGTCAGCGCAGATCAGCACATCCTTCTTGTCGGAGGGGACGACAATGATAGTCATCGGCCCAGGCATCTTCAGCATGTTGTACGCGTAATGTGATGCCGCCATGAACTTGGCTAGTGCTGGATGGCCGAGGATCCCATTGTAGGGCAAAGGGATCTCGACTACATCGAAAACAATCCTCTCCGTCTAGTAGTTCAACTCGCCTCCAAACGTCACGGGCAGCGTGACCTTACCCTTCGGCTGGCTCCTTCCCGGTTTGACCCCTTGAAAAGTACCCGTCTCTTCGAGCTCTCCATCGGGAATTTGTAGCCTTTTGATGACGACAGGCGAGATCAAGTTCAGACCGGCCCCACCATTAACTAGCATTTTTGTCACCTTGAGGTCGCGTATTGTTGGCGAAACCAACAACGGCAAGCACCCGACCATAGTTGTGCGATCAGGGTGGTCCTCAGCGTCAAAAATGATAGGCGTGCTAGACCACTTCAGTGGCTTTTGGCATAGAGTGATGGTTCCGCTGCCGTGATCTCACGCGCCCACTGCTTGAGCTGGCGGTGAGAAGTGTGCAGTGAGGCGCCACCATCAACGCACATGGCCTCCGTAGCTTTCTGGAACTCTTGCTCCCTGCACTCGTCATCCTCGTCATGAGCGTCGTCTTCCTGCTTCCTGTCGTGGCCCAGAGCGGGCCTCTCTTGTTGGCTATCCTTGCCACGGCAACCCCCTTGGCCACCATGCTTCTTGCCGGATCCCTCAGCACCATCCTGACCCTTCTCCTTGTCCCGTCTCTCATACTTAGATTTTTGCTTCTCAGCAAGCAGCTCAACTTGTCGGTAGTTCTGGAGGTCATGGCCCTTGGTGCGGTGGATCTTGCAGTACTGCTTGTTGGAGCCTCCTGGCTTGTCGGCAGCCGCCAAGGCCCGGCAAGCAGTGCACCCGGCAATTTCCTTGTCGGGGTCATCTGCCTTGGCCTTTTTGGTAGCGCTAGTGTCCTCGGATCCCTCAACGGCAAGCACGGTCTTGCCCTTGCGCTTCCTGTTGCGGCGCTGGCCCTTCTTTGTCAGGGTGGCTGCGTCTTCGTCCATGGAGTCGGTTTCCACACCGGCATCCTCGTCGGGGTACTTCCTCCCCTCTTCAGCCCGAGCATATCGATCGGCCAAAATATAAAGTTCGGCCACATCTTCGACCTTGTTCATCGCCAACTATTCATGCATCTTGCGGTTGTGCACATTCTGGTGGAATGCGCTGACCACAGCGGCGGGATGAACATTTGGGATGTTGTACTGCTCCCGGCTGAATCTCTGGATGTACTTGCGCAGGGTTTTACCTTCTATCTGGGGGATGATATGCAAATCGCTTGCCTGGCCATGAGCTTGGTGCCCCCCCATAAAGGCGCCAACAAACTCATGGCACAGATCCGACCAAGAAGAAATAGAATCCACTGGAAAGTGCATCAACCATGAGATGACATTGGGTTTAAGTGCCAACGGGAAGTAATTGGCAAGCACCTTGTCGTCGCGAGGCCCAACAGCTTGCATGGAGATGGTGTAGATGCTGAGGAACTCCGATGGATGGGTCTTGCCATTGTACTTCTCGCCAACGTCGGGCTTGAATGTGCGGTGGGAGGGCCACTGGAACTACCATAGCTCACGGGTAAAGGCTGGGCAACCCACCTCGTAGGGTAGGCCGCCAGAGCCCCCTTGTGCTGGGTGGTCCATAGTGGGCCCCGTCCGCCTATCTAACTGGTGGTGCGCATCGCATCGGCGCTCGATGGTGGTTCGAGCGTCTTCATGGGCTCACTCCCGAAGGACTTGGCGCTGATCGCGGTGGGTCCATGGGTCGGACGATGCTATGGAAATGTTATCACAAGCGTCATCATGATGGACCGACACCCGCGGTGGTTGGCATGGAGGAGGAGAGTGCACCGTGGCCGCAACACCTCTGGTCCTTCCACCGCTGGCGTGCGGTGGCTCGGCAGAGCGTCGACCTGAGGTCCCTGCTGGTCGTGGCCCATCTTTGTTGGCGATGCCGACAAGGCTCCGTATGGTGGCTCTCCACTCGTGATCTTTTCCGCGGCAGGAGGAAAGTCGAGGAGCAACTACACGCGTGCCAAAGCTTCTGCTGGCATTGGTGGCGGCGAAAGCGGCATGGACCGTGACACACTTCGACTTCTAACCACGTTAGAAGGAGCACTATCACGGCCCGGCGACTGTGTGCCATTTTCACCAGTGTCTCGGCGCACATGCTGGTCTTCTACGTCCCGCGAGTGGCGCACATGACTCTTCCCGCGACGGCCCCCAGGTTCACCAGCGGAGTGACGCTGTTCGTCGCGCACAACCTGGGATGAGCACGTCGTGGGCGCCGGCGTAGGCGTCTTGGAAGTCGCCGCGGCGCCCATGGATGGCACGACGCCGCCCCTGGAGTTCCCCTCGCTGCCAGCGGGGGGCTCGTCTCTGTCTTTGGATTTGGCGGCGTGCGGTCCGTTGTCTCGTGCACAAACGACGCCGCTCGCCGGGCTTTGACTGCCAGAGTGATGTGGGTGTCCACGGGCCGCACCTCCGCTTCCGTCCGCGACCGCCTCGCCACTCGCCCGCACTGGTATGGGCTGCTCGGCTCCCGACGAATCGATCATCGTGATCGCCTTCTTCTTCGGAGCCATGGCGATGAAGAACTGCTAAACTAACTGCTAGACCATATTTTCACAACTGCGCCGCCCCTACCTGGCACGCCAAAGATGTCGGCAGGATACGACACCTATGGGATCACTGGAACCCCTACTACGGTCGGCGGGCGCGAGGTTGTGGAAAGAGCGGGTCTAGGAGTCGACACACAGATCATTTACCCATGTTCGGGCCGCGAGGATGCGTAATACCCTAGTACTCCTTTGGTGTATATTTGAGTGTTCTTGAGCTCTTGAACTTGCTATGGTGCATGCGTAGTCCAAAAGGTCCAAATACTTCTCCTGTACGCCTTGGGCCTCCTTTTATGGCCAAAAGGGGTCGCCACAGTGGCACACAGGAGGTGGAAAGGTATACAGTGTACATGCTTATCGCCTGTCATTATGGGACAAGACGCATTAAATGCGCTCCTTAGGTGTCCCGTTGCTTTATTGGGTATGGTAACGAGGCCTGTCTCGTCCGTCGCCGCTCCGCCTTGCTCCGACACGCGTCCAGGCCGACGAGGCAGCAACACCACGTAGGCTGGCAGGCTGCTAAGATGGCATGGTGGTAGGGTCTTCACGAAGATCTGCATGCCACCACGCAGGTGCTTGCTGAGTTGGCCTGGAAACCGCATGTTGCCACGCAGGTGTCTGTCCAGCTAGTTGGGCTGGCAACTCTATGGGAACGGCGGTGGAGTCTTGGCAAACGTGGGCCTGGCTGCGACCCCACTGGTGTCCTCAGCAAGGGTCTTGCCGGGGCCCCGACAAGTGGTCTTGCTGCGGCGTCGCGGTTGTCCCTGACAAGGAGCTTGCCGGGGTTCTTGTGGATCTTCTCGGCAAGGATCTCGTAGAGGATCATCGTCTTCTGGTCCTCATCTGATCTTGTGTGCTTATGGTCTTCAAAAAGATCTGCACGCCACTATGGAGGTGCCTCCTGAGCCTTGGTTCCAATGTGGTTGATGGTGTTGGAAACCTTGGGCTCAAGGGAGGCGCGCTCTGATGGCATTTGGGAAGTTGCCCCCGGCAAGGCTCTTGCCGGGGCTGCGGAGGCCGTCCCGGTAAGGGTCTTGCCGGGGGAGTCCACCTCGCCCTGTTGCTCTTTGTGTCTCTGGTCTTGGCGTTGCTTTGATTGTCTTGCGCCTTTGATTCCCCTCCTCTGCCCTGCTAAGTGTGGCTGCGGGCGTGGCTCTGACTGCCCGTGCACAAGTAAAGGGGTACAAAGGAGAGGCCCTACTTTTGTACACCGACATTGGTTCAACTCCACAATCTTGACGGAGGCTCCCAAGTGACACCTAACAAATCTAGGAGACACCACTCTCCAAACGGTAATAGATGGTGTGTTGATGATGAACTCCTTGCTCTTGTGTTTCAAATGATAGTCTCCCCAACTCTCAACTCTCTCTCACAGATCTGGATTTGGTGGAAAGATGATTTGAGTGGAAAGCAACTTGGGGAAGGCTAGAGATCAAGATTCATATGGTTGGAATGGAATATCTTGGTCTCAACACATGAGTAGGTGGTTCTCTCTCACAAAATGGATGCTGGAAGTGTAGGCATGTTCTGATGGCTCTCCTCCACGAATGAAGGAAGTGTGGAGGGGTATATATAGCCTCCACACAAAATCTAACCGTTACACACAATTCACCAAACTCGGTGGGACCGAATCAGAAAACTCGGTCGGACCGATTTAGTTCAAAATGTGAACGTTAGGCTTTTCGGTGGGACAGACATGTCAACTCGGTGGGACCGATTTCATTAGGTTTAGGGCATAACGTAATCTCGGTGAGACTGATTACACGAACTCGGTGAGACCGACTTTGGTAATAAGCTAACCAGAGAGTTGGTCAGGCAAACTCGGTGGGACCGAATCGCTCATTTCGGTTGGACCGAAACTTATGAAGGGAAACAGAGAGTTTGCAATCCCATCTCGGTGAGACAGAAATCCCTATCGGTGAGACCGAAGTGACTAGGGTTTGTGGCAGTGGCTATGTCAAGTGAACTCGATGGCGCCGGACAGAAATTTCGGTGGGGCCAAGTTTGACTTTTTGCTTTGGGACATATGTGGATATGAGAAAGTGGTTAAGGGTTTTGGAGCATATCACTAAGCATTTTGAGCAAGAAAGACATTAAGCAACACCTCATCCCCTTTTAATAGTATTGGCTTTTCCTATGGACTCAATGTGATCTTGGATCACTAAAAGTAGAATGTAGAGTCTTGAGCTTGAGCCAATATGTGTCCTTAGCATTTTGAGGGGTCCACATTCCTAATCCATGCCACGCCAATCATTGAGCTTTCCTGAAATATTTATCTTGAAATAACATTAGCTCAATGAGCTATATGTTGTTAATAATTACCAAAACCAACCAGGGATAGTTGCACTTTCAAACTTGGGCATCGCCGGAGGCACACCGCGGAAAAGGTCTATAGTACGGCTTGACCCTATTTGTACATTAATATTTTTCCCACTGCAGGTTCATTAAAAACCTGCCCACTCTATGGTTGTATAAGGGCTCTTTTCTAGGCCCTTCTTTCTTGCAGACGACCATCGAGCTCTCCTCTCAAAGGATTTCTCACCAAGGAGAAATGGCGCAGACATTCGGCAGGGCATCATTGGGATCTTCAAACCACTACTTTTAGGCCATGTGTAAAACTTTCCCTTGTGTAAACTCTTGACATGTAAAATATCCTAGATATTTACGGCATTATCTGTAATAACACGTCTCGATGTATTAGAGAGGGTACAAAGGAAACAGTTGATCACCACTTCCGTTTGGTACTGATTTATTTCATATTGCCATCTGTATTCCCTCCTTACTTCTGATTGCCACACGTGCTTTAGTCCAGCCTTAACACCGGGGGTTGTATTCGGTTCCACACGTTTTCAAGTCCAAACACCTATAGGGTACTCTTCGGCGTCACGGATATTGCATTATATGCATTGGCTCCAAGTCATGTCTTTGGTCTATAGTTGGGTTGCCCGGCTCGTGTGCTTACCACCATAGGTTCCGCTCGTTCGGCTAAGGTAGTAAACGGAGAACTACTATGATTGTATTTCTAGTTCGTCCGGTCAAGTACCTCAGTAGAGAAAGCCGAAAACTGACTATCATGATAAGAGAGAGCTGGTCGGCGATTCAGCAACTTATTACAAATCATTAGCGATTCACTCCATGTTATACGAGGGGCTGGTCTTCGTCTAGCCGCGTGGAAAAGGCACCATAGTCCGGATTGCGGCACACGCACAAGGGGCTAGTACTTAGCCCCACAGTCAAATTCCTATGGCTAAGTGAAAGTAATAAATCCGCATAGTCTGATTGCCTGGTTCACCTCGCGGACACCTCCTTTATGGACCAAGACGTTGGATAAAGTGTGGTCACGCATCACGACGAACACCCCCGTAGCATCTACATGGGGGCTGAAGCCGATGACTAGCAATTTTTATAAGTAAAATGGCCGCATAGGAGGAAACATCGCTTGAAACAAAAGGCACAACACATAGATATATTACAAGCATGGGTTCATAACATAGTTTTTACAACCCGAATACATCTACTCAAATATCATGTCCTTAGAACATTGGCCCTCTACTATTCGGGCCCCTTCTAGGACGTCATCGAAGTATCTCTCTGGCTTCCGATGATCTTTTCCTTCGGGCGGGCCTGCGGTCGCCCCGTCAGTGGCCTTCATCTTTGCCCATTGCATCTTGACGCGGGCGAACGCCATCCGGGCACCCTCTATGCAGGCCGAGTGCTTCACAACATCAATCCGAGGCAGAACGTCGGTGAGCCGCTTCACCAAACCAAAGTAGCTATTGGGAATTGGTTCGGTCGGCCAAAGCTGGACTACTAGATCCTTCATGGCCAAACTGGCCACCCTTTATAGCCCCATCAGCTGCTTCAGCTGGTCGTTCAGGGATGTCGGGTGCTCCGGCGCAAGAAAATGCTACCAGAACAGCTTCTCAGTCGAGTTCCCCTCCTGGGCTCGGAAGAATTGTGCGACATCAGCGGCACTCCTCGGAAGATCCGCAAATGCGTCTGGAGAACTCCACACTCGAGTGAGAAAAGCATATCTTTGACCTCCAAAAATACTATGCAAAAGGAAGGCCTTACCAGCCGCTATCTGCCTCGCCTAGCAGATCTCTTCGTGAGCACTCAGGGACTCGCCCCGCGCCTCTTTAGCCTCCTGGAGATCTTTGGAGAGTTCGGACGATTGGGCTGAAGTCTTCTCCTCCAAAGCCTCGCATTTGCTGATGGCATCCCTCAGCTCCTTCTCGACTTCGGCCACCCAAGCTTTGTGTTGGTGGCGGGCAGCCTGCTTAGTCTTCAGTTCTGCAGCCGCTTTGTCAGCGGCTGCCCTATTTGCCTTCGCCTCTTTCTTGGCTTGGGCAAGGGCGCCTTTGAGGGTCTTGACCTCGGCTCCACCAACTATGCTCGTAATCAAAGCATTAAATGAGTTAACCTCTAAACATATATATCACTTTTATATACAACTAAAGCTTTTAAACATTATACGCATACCTTGTGTCTCATCGAACCTCTTGTTAATGCGGTCGATTTCTTCATCGGCCACCTAAAGCTTCTGATTGAGTTCGGAATCTTCTGCGGCCTGCGTAGTCATTGCCAACGGGAAAGCCTGTTGGAACAACAGAGCAGTATGTTAACTCTCCCGAATACTATGTGGATCCTCTGTCCGGTTTCTTTCAAATCGGACAGAGCCTCAAGGGATACGGTTTATACACAGGTATATTCATCTATATGAAACAAAAATGTTTAGGACATTACATTGCATACCTCAAAGCCTGTCAGTAGGCTGGTGAAGGCTTCATTTAGTCTACTTTTTGCAGACTGAACCTTCTCCACCACCACACCCGTCAAGGTGCGGTGCTCCTCCATGATGGAGCACATTGTAGTGCTTCCTCTAGAGCGTTCGGCACCGTCGGATTAGTGGAGGTCGCCTATGGAGCTGATGCTCCTCCCCCATCTTTCAAAGGGGGCTGCTCACCTGATCTCGGAGGCGCATTGGTCTCCGAAGCGGTGTCCGGCTGGGGCCCGAATGGCTGGTGGTCCCCACCGTCGGTTGTCATAGGGGTCGTCTCCCCTAGGTCTTCGGAGACCGAGGTATTAACCTCATGCGCTTTCTCGACAGCCTCATCCACCCCCTCGGCCAGGAGAGGTCCTTCGGGATAACACCTCGGTGTCATCCAGGGTGACAGGCAAGGGGGCTCATGGCGACGTCTCGCTCTCTATCATCTCGGGTGGTAGGGAGTTCCCCTCCGATAACGGAGTGTTCGGGAGCTCACGAGGAGGGCTGAAAGGCAAATAAAAAATGACTTACATAATGGAAATAGGAAGGCCGAAGATAAATAGTGAGTATCTGAATACTTATGATTCGGCCAGGGGCTTCGCCCTGGGAGGCTTTTTGGGGACCAGTTCGACATCTGAGTCCGAACTGTCCCAGAGGATCACCTTCCCTCTCTTGGGCACCCCTTCGGGTCATTAGATGCCGCCCTCTTCTTCTTCCTCCCCTTACGAGGGGAGTCGCTTTCCACCTCGTCCTCCTCTTCTTTTTCCTCATCTCCCTCGTGGGAGGAGAGGGCTTTAGTCTATCCAAACCCTGTGTCCGAAGGACCCTTGTGGCAGGGGCCGCCCTTGGAATCCTTGCCCTTCTTCTTCTTGGCCTTCTTGTCCGGCGCCTGATACAGCGCCGGGACCAGCATCTCCGTTGATTGGGGTGTGGCCGGGTTCTCCGGTAGTGGCGCCGGATAGTTGATCCGCTTCACCTTGGCCATCCATCCCGTACGAAAGACATGCGATATAATCTTCACTATACTTGAAGTATTGACCGGATAAGTCTCCGGAAAGACTATGCTTACCGTCGAGGCCGGGTTCTCGATGTTGATTCTGATGTCCTCAGTCTTCATTGGCCAACTCTTCTAGGCCTTGAAAAGCTGCTTCCATATATTTTCGTGTGTGGTGCCGAAGAAGCGCTTCAAGGTCCGTGGTTCTTCCATATTGGACTCCCACATGGGGGAGGCCCGGAGTCGGCAAGGAAGGACACGACAGAAGAGCATAACTTGAATCACGTTGGTGAGACCAGTGTTTTTGCCCAACACATTGGAGATGCGCTTCTGCAGCATCATCACCTCCGGTTGGGACCCCCAATCAAGGACCTTGGCGGTCCATGAGGTGTGTCTCGTGGGGGGTCCGGATCTGAAGTCAGGCATGGCTTCCCACTTGGCATCATGGGGTTCGGTGATGTAGAACCACTCTCGCTGCCACACCTTGACAGTCTCGACAAATGCCCCTTTGGGCCAAATGGCGTTGGGAAACTTGCTGACCATAGCCCCGCTGCAATCCGCATGCTGACCGTCAACCACCTTTGGCTTCAAATTGAAGACCTTGATCCATAAGCCGAAGTGTGGGGGGATGCGGAGAAGAGCCTCACACATGACCATAAACGCCGATATGTGGAGGAAGGAATTTGGGGCTAGATCATGGAAATCTAGCCCGTAGTAGAACATGAGGCCTCAGATGAAGGGGTGGAGGGGAAACCCTAGACCTCGGAGGAAATGAGGGATGAACACGACCCTCTCGCCCGGCTCCGGAGTAGGGATAACCTGATCTTTGTCAGGGAGGCTATGTGCGATGTCCGCGGAAAGATAACCCCCACTTCGGATATTCTTAATGTCCTTCTCGGTGACGGAGGAGGCCTCCCACTTTCCCTTGGAACTGGATCCGGCCATGGCTGGGGAGGGCACGGTTGGATTACCCAAAACCGTATTGATGAGAATCCCGCAATTGGCGGGCACGATCTCTGTTTTGACAAGACGTGAAAAGGGAGGCTAAGCCTTGAAACATGAAATGGGAGGTATGAAAACAGTTCAAAATGTTAAAGAGCCAAGTGACGCTTCACCGAAAAAGTTGCGAGTAAAAGACACTATTTTATTTTGACATCTTGCCTTCGTGGCTAAGGGTTGTATTAATTATACATAGCAGGATATAGTTCCTTTGTGCAGGGAGTTATCCTAGAATATTCAGGAGAGGGAACCCGCCTTGCAATGCCGAAGACAATCCACATGCCGAACACATCGTCATCAAAGACTGGTTCAGGGGCTACTAAGGGAGTCCTTGATTAGGGTGTCCCCGGGTGTTCGGATTATTTGATATGGGCCGGACTGATGGGCCGTGAAGATAAAAGCAAGAAGACTTTTCCCCGTGTCCGGGTAGGACTCCTATATGCATGAATGGCAAGTTTGGTGTTCGGATATGTTATTTCCTTCCCCCACAAACCAACTCTGTACAACCCTAGGCCCCTCCGGTGTTTATATAAACCAGAGGGTTAGTTCGTAGAGGCTATCAGAATTCTCATAGGCTAGATAGCTAGGGTTTAGCCATTATGATCTCGTGGTAGATCAACTCTTGTAACCCCTTATACTCATTGAATACAATCAAGTAGGACGTAATGTTTTACCTCCTTTAGGAGGGCCCGAACCTAGGTAAACATTGTGTCCCCATCGTCCTTTGTTACCTTTGATCCTCAGACACATAGTTTGGGACCCCTACCCGAGATCTGCCAGTTTTGACACCGACAACGAGGATAATGAACGAGAGGGAGGAAAGTTGGTGTGGCTACTAGGGTTTCCCCCAGGGTCGCTCACCGGAGCGGCTCGGGACTCGGGAGGTATGAGTTGGATCAGTGCATCACTATTGAGAACAAATACCTAAAGCAAAAATTAAATTCACGAAGTCATGATCATCCCCAAAATTCCCCATGCTTTGATCTCAAAATTGAAGTCCTAAGTTTATCGATCAATATCCACATGAATATATTAGTTAGAAATTTTACTTACTCACAAAAGAGGAGACGAGTAGTCAAGGATGCAAGCCGTTCCTGCCTCCTTGGGGATGGATCAGCTCTGCCGACGGCTGGTGATCGATAACCCACAAGTATAGGGGATCACAACCGTTTTCGAGGGTAGAGTATTCAACCCAAATTTATTGAATCGACACAGGGAGAGCCAAATAATATTTGCAAGTATTAGTAGTTGAGTTGTCAATTCAACCACACCTGGAGATTAATTATCTGCAGCAAAGTGATCAGTAGCAAAGTAGTATGATAGTTTTAATAGTAGTAGCAACAACAATAATAACAGTAATAGTGATAGCAATAATTTTGTAGCAAGTGTAATAGTAACAATAGGAGTAGTAACTTAGCAGGAACAATATAAGAGAAATTCGTAGGCATTGGATCGGTGAACTCGCTGGATGATATTCATCATATAACAGTCATAACCTAGGGCAATACAACACTAGCTCCAGTTCATAAATATAATGTAGGCATGTATTCCGCAAATAGTCATATGTGCTTATGGAAAGAACTTGCATGACATCTTTTGTCCTAACCTCCCGTTGCAGCGGGGTCCAATTGGAAACTAAGTTAAGGCCTCCTTTTAATAGAGAACCGGAACAAAGCATTAACACATAGTGAATACATGAACTCCTCAAACTACGGCCATCACCGAAAAGTATCCCGACTACTGTCACTCTGGGGTTTACGGATCATAACACGTAATAGGTGAATATAACTTGCAAGATCGAATCTAGAACATGGATATAATGGTGATAACATAAACGGTTTAGATCTGAAATCATGGCACCCGGGCCCAAAGTGACAAGCATTAAGCATGGCAAAGTCATATCAACATCAATCTTAGAACACAGTGGATACTAGGGATCAAGCCCTAACAAAACTAACTTGATTAAATGGTGAATCTCATCCAACTCCTCATCGACTAGTGAGCCTACAAAGGAATTACTAACTCCCAGTGGGGAGCATCATGTAATTGGTGATGGAGAAGGGTTGGTGATGACGAAGATCGAAGATCCCCCTCTTCGAAGCCCCAAACGGACTCCAGATCTGGCCTCCCGAGGAAGAACAGGAGGTGGTCGCGGCTCCGTCTTGTGAAACGTGACAATTCTTTCTCTCTGGGTTTTTTTCTGGAAAAATAGGCATTTATGGAGGTGGATTTAGGTTCTGCGGGGCCACCAGGTGGGGACAACCCACCTGGGCGTGCCGGGAGGGAGGGGGGCGCCCTGGTGGGTTGTGCTTACCCAGGGGCCCCCTCCGGTGGTTCTTGGCTCCAGTAATTCTCTTTTATTGTATAAAAAATCTTCGCAAAGTTTCATTCCAATATGAGAACTTTTATTTCTGCACAAAAACAACACCATATTAGTTCTGTTGAAAACAACGTCAGTCCGGGTTAGTTTCATTCAAATCATGCAAATTAGAGTCCAAAACAAGAGGAAAAGCGTTAGGAAAAGTAGATACGACGGAGACGTATCAGCTGGCCGCGCACCCATGCCAGCCTCTGCTCGCTGCCAGTCTATCTCCTGGATACGCGGTCCCGGTGATACGTGAGTGAGAAAGGAAAGGAACGAACAAGGTGGAGCAATCACAATAGTGAGGTACGGATGTGGGTTTTTCCGAAATCACTAATTAAGGAGTATTCCTTTCAAATATCACTCTCACCTCCTGAGGTTGTGACAAGTGGCACACTACATGCGCGTCACTTGTTGTAACCTCAGAGTTTTCCCTTTTTTCGTACATCTTTTACTTCAAACTTTTTATCTCTTAAACCGTGCATCCAAATCTCAAACTATTTTCACCATCTGATTCCTCTCGTCGAGATCTTCAAAACTAGATCCCATATTAATAGGTTTTGATGAACTTTTTTTCACGAAAAAACTGGACGGGAAAACCAAACCAGGAGCACGTTTTTTTCCTTTTCAGAAGAGGCACGACCTTGCCTCTCACGGAAGTAAAACCGTGTCTCTCACGGAAGAAGAAGAACAAAAAACATTCTTTTTTTTTCGTTTCCAAGAGGCACGGCCATGCCTCTCATGAAAGCGCAACCATGCCTCTCGCGGAAGCAAAACCGTGCTTCTCGTGGAAGAAAAAAACATAAATCATGTTTTTTCATTGCCGAGAAGCACAGCCGTGCCTCTCATGGAAAAACATGTTTTTTGGAGGCACGGCCGTGCCTCTCACGAGATTACAACCGTGCCTCTCACGGAAGCAAAACCATGCCTCTCGTGGAAGAAAGAAATAATAGAAAACACATGTTTTTTGTTTCTGAGATGCATGGTCGTGCCTCGCGTTGAAGCAAAATCTTGCCTTTCACGGAAGAAAAAGTACGTGTTTTGTCACGCAAAGTTTTTAATTTTTTTGTCCAAAAGCTAAGGAAGACCGTTGAAAAATGAAATAATCGAAAAAACCCCCAAAAAATCATTTAAAAGCAAAAAACGCGTTCGAAAAAATAAAAAGAATAAAATCCGAAGGAAGCGTCCAGAGCGCGCCAAGTGGGGGCTTTCAGCCCACCCAAGTGATCGTTGGGAGGCTTCCGAAGGTGCAGTTGCCAACTAGTTGCTTGATACGTCTCCGTGTTGGGGAACATTGCATGGAAAACAAAAAAAAAATCTACGCACATGCAAGATCTATCCATGGAGATGCATAGCAACGAGAGGGGAGAGTGTTTCTACATACCCTTGTAGATCGTAAGTGGAAGCGTTTAGTAACGCGGTTGATGTAGTCGAACTTCTTCACAATCCAACCGATCGAGTACCGAATGTACGACACCTCCATGTTCAGCACACGCTCAGCTCGGTGACGTCCTTGCCTTCTTGATCCAGCAAGACGACGAAGTAGTGGATGAGTTCCGGCAGCACGACGACGTGGTGACGGTGGTGGTGACGCTATCTCCGCAGGGCTTCTCCTAAGCACGACGGAAATAAGACCGAGGGACGAAACTATGGAGGGGGGCGCTGCACATGGCTAAGAGATTTTTATGGTTATGTGTGGCGCCCCCTCCCACAATATATAGGCGGGGAGAGGGAAGCAGCCAGGAGGCGCCCCAAGTAGGGCCGAATCCTACTAGGGCTCCTGCCCTAGCTGTGCCTCCCCCTTACCATATATGCCAGAGAGGGAAAGGAAAGGGGGGAGAGGAAAGGAAGGGGGAGGCCGAATCCCCCTCCTTTCCTTTCTCCCATAGACCAGCTACCATAGGGGGGTGCGCCGGCCCCTTGTGGGCTGGTGTGCTCCCCTCTATTGGCCCAATAGGCCCATCCTCCTCCTGGGGCTTCCCGGAACCCCTTTCAGTAATCCGATGATTACCCGGTGCCTTCCGAAACTCATCCGGTGTCCAAATGGTATCGTACTATATATCAATATTTACCTCCAGACCATTCTGGAGCTCCTCGTCATGTCCGTCATCTCATCGGGACTCTGAACAACATTCAGTCACCAAATCATATAACTCATATAACACTATATCGTCAACGAACGTTAAGCGTGCGGACCCTACGGGTTCGAGAATTATGTAGACATGACCGAGACACCTCTCCGGTCAATAACCAGTAGCGGAACATGGATGCCCATATTGGTCCTACATATTCTACATACGTAATTCCCTTTTTTTACTATATGTAGTAGGGTAAATACCCCACTGCAACTTCTATTAATGATAAAAAATAACAGAGGTCTGTCTCAAAGAGCTTGAGGTAAGCCTAAGAAAAAGGTAATTCCCTTTGTCCATCGGTATGTTACTTGCCCAAGATTCGATCATCGGTATCCTCATACCTAGTTCAATCTCGTTACAGGCAAGTCTCTTTAGTTGTTCCATAATACATCATCTTGTAACTCCTTAGTCACTTTGCTTGCAAGGCTTCTTATGATGTGTATTACCGAGAGGGCCCAGAGATATCTCTCGATACTCGGAGTGACAAATCCTAATCTCGATCTATGCCAACTCAACAAACACCTTCAGAGATACCTGTAGAGCATCTTTATGATCACCCAGTTGTGTTGTGACATTTGATAGCACACAAGGTATTCCTCCAGTATCCGGGAGTTGCATAATCTCATAGTCGAAGGAATATGTATTTGACATTAAGAAAGCAACAGTAATAAACTGAACGATCATATGCTAAGCTAATGGATGGGTCTTGTCCATCAGATCATTCTCCTAACGATGTGATCCCGTTATCAAATGAAAACACATGTCTATTGTTAGGAAACCTTAACCATCTTTGATCAATGAGCTAGTCAAGTAGAGGCTTACTAGGGACATGGTATTGGTTTATGTATAAACACATGTATTTAAGTTTCCGTTGAATACATATCTAGCATGAATAATAAACCTTTATCACGAATAAGGAAATATAAGATAACAACTTTATTATTGCCTCTAGGGCATATTTCCTTCACTTTGTCGTATCTAATTTTCCTAACGCTTTTACTCTTGTTTTGGACTCTAATTTGCATGATTTGAATTAAACTAACCCGGACTAGCATTGTTTTCAGCAGAACTACCATGGTGTTGTTTTTTGTGCAGAAATAAAAGTTCTCAGAATGGAACTAAACTTTTTGGAGAATTTTTATACAATAAAAGAAAAATACTGGAGCCAAGAACCATCGGAGTGGGTCCCTGGGGGAGCACAACCCACCACGGCGCCCCCTCCTGGCGTGCCCAGGTCAGTTGTGCCCACCTGGTGGCCCTGTAGACCCTGATTCCGAATCCATAAATCCGCGATACAGAGACGTCGCCACCTCTTGTTCTTCATCGGGAGGCCAGATCTGGAGTCCGTTTTGTGCTCCGGAGAGGGGGATCTTCGATCTTCATCATCACAAACCCTCCTTCATCGCCAATTCCATGATGCTCCCCACCGGGAGTGAGTAACTCCTTCATAGGCTCACTGGTCAGTGAGGAGTTGGATGAGATTCATCAAGTAATCGAGTTAGTTTTATTAGGGCTTGATCCCTAGTATCCACGATGTTCTGAGATTAATGTTGATATGACTTTGCCATGCTTAATGCTTGTCACTTTGGGCCCAGGTGCCATGATTTCAGATCTGAACCGTTTATGTTATCACCATTATATCTATGTTCTAGATCCGATGTTGCAAGTCATATTCACCTATTACGTGTTATGATCCGTAAACCCTGGAGTGATAGTATTCAGGATACTTTTCGGCGATGATCGTAGTTTGAGGAGTTCATGTATTCACTATGTGTTAATGCTTTGTTCCGGTTCTCTATTAAAAGCAGGCCTTAATTTGGCATGCAAGTTCTTTCTGTAAGCATGTATGACTATTTACGGAATACATGCCTACATTATATTCATGAATTGGAGCTAGTTTTGTATCGCCCTAGGTTATGATAGTTATATGATGAATATCATCCAACGAATTCACCGATCCAATGCCTACGAATCTCTCTTATATTGTTCTTGCTAAGTTACTACTGTTGCTACTGTTACACTTGCTACAAAATCATTGTTATTACTGTTACCATTACTATTGTTGTTACCACTATTATCAAAACTATCATACTACTTTGTTACTGATCACTTTGCCGCAACTAATTAATATCCAGGTGTGGTTGAATTAACAACTCAGCTGCTAATACTTGCAAATATTCTTTGGCTCCCCTTGTGTCAGATCTATAATTTTGGGTTGAATACTCTACCCTCGAAAACTGTTGTGATCCCCTATACTTGTGGGTTATCATGACCTTTTTCCGGCGCCGTTGCCGGGGAGCATAGCTATATTTGTTGATTCACTTAGGATTATTATCTATTTATCACTATGAAGAATTTGAAGGATACAAAGACCAAGGTCGTTCCCTCTAGGACGACGGGAGGTAAGGAACTGCCATCACACTCTGCACTTGATTCACCTTCTGTTTTGAGTAGACTTGCAACACCACCACATGCTATTAATCTTGATATGTCGCAAGTTATTGACAATGCTACTTCTATGAATGCTACTCATGATGATGCTAGTACCTTGCTTGATGATAATGTGCCACTAGGTGAATTTCTTGATGAACAAATTGCTAGAGCTAAAGATATTGAGCATGTTGAAACTGATGAAGTACTTGAATATGAAACTCTTGAAACACCTATTAGACCTAGGTCTCCTAGATATGAATTGCCTAAGATACTTGAAGGTTATCTTATGGATGAGGAGACAACTAGAGATTTTCTTGCCTGCAATGATAGAGAGGATCTTAAGAAATTATTATGCAAACTGAAAGAGAAATCTTTGAATGCTGGAATGAAATGTGATCCCAAGTTTGCTACTTCACCTATCTTTGTTGATGATATATAAGTATTATGAATTCTCTGTCGACCCAGAGTTAATTACTTTGGTTGAATATGATCCTTTCCATGGCTATGAAACTGAAACTGTTGTGGCACACCATACTAAATTAAATGATATAGCCACCCTATTTGCTCATGATGAGAAGGTTCACTTTTATTATATCCTCAAATTGTTTTCGTTCTCATTAAAGGGTGATGCTAAGATATGGTACAATGCTCTTGCTCCTGGTTGTGTGTAGTCCCTAAGATATGATTTATTACTTCTCTGAAAAATATTTTCCTGCTCATAAGAAACAAGCTGCCTTATAGGAAATATTTAACTTTGTGCAAATTGAAGAAGAGAGTCTCCCACAAGCTTGGGGGAGGCTTCTCCAATTGTTGAATGCTTTGCCTGGTCATCCTCTTAAGAAAAATGAAACACTTGATATCTTCTATAATGGACTAATCGATGCTTCTAGGGACTTCCTAGATAGTTGTGCTGGTTGTGTTTTTAGGGAATGAACTATTGAACAAACTGAGGAATTATTGAATAACATATTGAAAAAAATTATGATGATTCGACTCTTCCTGAACCACCGCCTAAACCCACTCTGAAGAAGAGGGGTATCTTATATCTCAGTCCTGGAGATATGCAAGAGGCAAAGAAATGTATGATGGAAAAAGGTATTAAAGCTGAAGATCTAAAAAATTTACCTCCTATTGAATAAATACATGGACTTGATACACCACCACCCAAGGTGGTAGAGGTAAACTATTTAATGAAATTTGATGAAAGTGACATCCCTTACAATAAACAACCTAGTCAACGCCTTTATGAGTTTGATAACTACATTAGAAAACAAGATCACTTCAATGCAAATGTTATGAAGCAATTGAAATATAACTCTGATATGATTGCTCGTTTGAGTGACTTGTTTTTTAGAATCTCCAATGATGTTAGAGGTGTAGGAAAACATGCCTCTATGGTTCATACTCAGTTAGAACAAGTTGCTAAATCTCAAATAGAATTGCTTAATGAAATGAACAATAAAATCAATGATCATGCTATTAGAGCAATGAATAGAGGAGGTAGGATGATTTAGGAACCACTTTATCTTGAGGGACACCCTAAAAGAATTGAACATGTATCTGAAAGAATTAACACTGATGCACCTAGTCCTTCTAAAAAGAAGAAGAAAAAGAAAATTGATAAGATTGTGCACACCTCTAGTGAACCTGAGATAGAAAAACCTCTTGAAGCTAATAATGATGTTTCTATTTCTGATGCTAAAAATCAATCTGGTGATTAACATTCATCTAGTGATAATGAAAAAGATAATGATGATGTTCATGAAGACACTCAACTAGACAATGATAAACAACCAGATAATGATGTTGAAATAGAACAAGCTTTTGATCTTGATAACCCACAATCTAAAAATAAAAGATATGATAAAAGAGACTTTGTCGCTAGAAAACATGGTAAGGGAAAGAGAACCATGGGTTCAAAAGCCTATGCCCTTTCCACCTAAATCAGCTAAGAAAAAAGATGATGAAGAATTTGAACGCTTTGCTGAAATGCTTAGGCCAGTCTTGATTGATATTTTAAAGATGGCCCCTTTTGCAAAATATATGAAAGGCATCATCACTAATAAAAGGAAAAAATACCTGAAGCTGAAATCTCCACCATGCTTGCTAATTATTATTTTAAGGATGGAGTACCTAAAAAACTTGGAGATCCGGGAATACCCACTATACCCTGCTCCATCAAAAGAAACTATTTGAAAACTGCTTTATGTGATTTAGGAGCTGGTGTTAGTGTTATGCCTTTCTCCTTATATAAAAGACTTGACTTGAATAAACTCACATGTACTTAAATATCTTTGCAAATGGCTGACAAATCAACTGCTATACCTATCGGTATTTGTGAGGATGTGCCCGTTGTTGTTGAAAATGTTACTATCTTAACAGACTTTGTTATACTTGAGATGCTCAAGGATGACAACATGTCGATTATCCTTGGTAGACCCTTTCTGAATACTTCAGGGGATGTTATAGATTGCAATAAAAGCAAGGTCACTTTTCATATCAATGGTAATGAGCATACGGTTCACTTTCCGAAGAAACAATTCCAAGTGAATGGTACTAATGTTATTGAAAAATCTCCGACACTCACTATTGGAAGTTTTCAACTACCTCTTCCTACTGCCAAAGAGAAATATGATATACTTATTGTTGGGGACATGCATATCCCCATTGGGGTAACTTAGTGTTTTACGAAAGTTCTCCGGTTTCATGCTAATCGAAGGTGGTTGTTAATAAGACCTGATCAACCTTATTAATGGATCATCTTTGAGATGTATGAAGTTGATGAATTTAGTAGGCACTACCTTATGTCCTTACTTTTTATTTTATGTTTTTCTTAGTTAAATAAAATAAAATGCCATGTTTATCCTGTTTCCTGGATTTTCCGTGAATAAAAAAATGACCCAAAAATAAAAATTCTTAGAATGTCCTGAAAATTTAATACTTTTTTTTTCTGAATATCCTGAATTTTTAGTGCAAATAACATCAGGGGGGTGCACCAGGTGGGCACAACCCACCTGGGCGCGCGAACAGCCCCAGGCACGCCCTGGTGGGTTGTGGGCCCACGTGGCCCCCCTCACTTATCTCTTTAGCCCATGTCACCACCTACCTCCAGAAAAAATTCACCATTGCTCTCTCTCTCTCTCTCTCTCTCTCTCTCGTGTTCTTGCTCTCAAACCCGCAGATTTTGATCTCTTTGCTCGAAGCTCCGTTTTTGAAACTGTTTTGGGGGATTACTACTTGGCATGTGACTCCTCCATTGATCCAATTAGTTTTTTCTTTAGTGGATTATATTTTGAATAATTAGCTAGTCTATGTGCTGCTATAGATGAGCTTGCATGTTAAATTCTTGGAGATCTAAGTAGTTTGAACGCTCATTATAGCCTCTATGCATGCTTATGAGTAGTTGCTATCAATCTTGTGAAGTTTTGTTGAAAAAAAAATTAGTGGACCAAAAATTTCAGAATTTTGTTCATAGGAATAAGATGAGTTTCTTTAGGAGTTCTTCGAGGAGGAAGTCTTCGGAGGCATCACCTAGTAGTGGCTCAGTGCGTCGGTCTTATGTTGAACCAAGTGCAACTTCAATACAGGATGCCGCCACCAAATCATGCTTATGGCCGTGCGACAATTTCATGATGATGGCAGGTATTAAAGAAGAATTTGAGCAATATGTTCACAATGTCGAGCTCAGTTCCTACATTGAAGATAAGTGCAACCAACATCTCAGACTCACATGATCGTTTACTAAAGAATTTAAATTTCATCCTCATGAGTTTAGAGTGTCGTTTAAACTGTATGACCATCAATTTACCTTACCTTTAGAGACATTTTCTAACTTCTGCAAAATTCCATTTTGGGGTTCGTCGGACGAACCACCAAGTTCTGAGTATGAGTCATTTTTACTAGTCTTTGCTACGGTGAGAATAGAGGGGTGACCTAAGGTAAAATAAAAAGTATTCATTTCCCATCGATTCAATACTTTGCACTATTTAATGGCAAATGCATCACAGGCAAGCAGGATTGCAGCACACTTTGTGCTCTTGACTTGAGCCTCATACACACTGCTCTCACCAGCATTAAATGTTATAATCTTGGAGCGATTGTTGCATGCAGACTACAACACAACGCTGGTAGTGGATATTTTTATGGTGGGATTTATGCTCCATGTCCCTACCCACTCAGTAATTAGACTTTGAGCCATGAAGAGCCATAAGTTCCTTACGGTCGAGACCGCTGATTATTACTACTGCAGGATGCTGCTAACGCGACACTACGATCAGAGACCCTTTTACGAAACTGTGTGTGATGCATTAATCGCAAACGGTGATGTAAAAAACCCGTCAAAAAAGATGCAAAACATTTGCGATGAAGGATACATCAAATACGGTTCAAATTTTAGTTGCGTGTGCGATGAGGGGCATACGGTTCAGTTCAATGAACTATTTGCGATGAGGCAGAACAAAAGAAACGGGCAACCAGATGAAAGTGTGTGCAATATACGACATACGACATACGATTCACTCAGATAAACTATTTGTGATGAGGCGGAACAATAGAAACGGGCAGCCAGATGAAGGCATGTGCGATATACGGCATACAGTTCACTTGGATGAACTATTTGCGTTGAGACAAGAGAACAAAAACGGTTCAACTTAACAAGATGTGTGTGATACGCGGCAAATAGGCTTGTAATCGGAAATGTGTGGGAAGACCTATAACAACATAGATGATTCCTGTTAACAAGTCGTGTGTGTTGTGAGCAAACGATTGCTGGTATAAAATTGTGAGTGATTGATGAAATCATCACCGACGGGTTCTATTGTTTAGTCCGTGTGTGATGTGATTTGCTCTGTCTACAGAGCATCAACATATATACTTAAAAAGACAACATTGCAAAACCAAATTAAGCATACAATTACACAAGTGACTACACACATAACATTTCCACACACCAAAGTAAAGCAATTACATGCATACAAAACTAGGAGAAACAAGGAGGTAATCATCTACTAATTGTTACGATGATGCTTGCCATTGCTCTCCTTCCGGCTGGATCCCTGGCTGTTTTGGGGAAGGAGGCACTTCCTCATGTCAACAATCTGCCTGTACATGTCGTAGCTCGTGTACGCATCCTTGGCCGCACACACGATGTGAGCTTTGTTGAGTTTCTCCATCCAGGCCGAGTGTCAGGCACACTTGTCCTTGTTGCAGGAATCCTTCATGTCTTTGTTGTAGGGGATGATGGCCTCGGTGAGGTGAACCAGTGAGTCCTTCTCATGCTCCTTGCTGCCCCAGATCTTGTATTGGCCCTAGTTGTCGACAAGATTCTGGCAGGTGATGCCAGAATTCTTGAGCACCTTTACATCGTTGGTGATGTCCACCGTAGTGAACATGTAGTGGGGGCTGTTGACAAACCTGGTGAAATGCTTGCAAGGCCTTGTGGCCAAGCAGTAGTGGTAGAAGAGGGCGTGGTTGCGCATGCACATCTGGGCGACGGCGACCTTGGGACGTGGTGTAGGGTGGAGCCCTAAACGGTCAATCTTTCACGAACGGAGCGGATCCCGACTAAGAACACGAAGAACACGAGGGGAAAACGAGGGAAAAACACAAGAGGATCTCTCAAACCAACAAGACATAGCCACACATATGCTAGATCCGAGTACACATAGAGATCACACGGTCCAGAACCAACAAAGGACGATACATAGGGTAACCGGTTCTTCTCCGTGAGGAGGTCTTGATGGGGCCACCCAAGAGGGGGTCTTGAATCCAACGTGGATCTTCTCCGAAGAGGGGCCGCGGTCTCTCTCGAGGAGTAGATCCGTATGGATGAGCAAAGCTATCCTCACATATGAGCTAAACTAATGCTGACCCTCAAATGGAGGAGGAGGAGGAGTATATATAGTCTAAGCCATGAAGGGGTAAGTGAGAAGTGAAGGGGTACATGGGCTTCGGCCCAATTCACGCACGTAGGCGGGGTCCGGATGATCCGGATGGTGGCCCGGATGATCCAGGTGTCGGGGGTCCGGATGATCCGGGTGGTCGTCTGGATGATCCGGTTTCAGGTGAAACCTTCGGGTGTCTTCGACGCAGTTAGCCGGATCGTGCGAGTGGTCGTCTGGATCGTCCGGGCTCAGTACGGATCATCCAGCTGGGGGTCCAGATGATCCGGGCAAGTCCTGTCTTGTCCGTTCTTCTTCTTCCTTCTCCTCTTCCATGCTTGTCCTTGGTCCTTGGATCCTCCATGGTCATCTCGGTTGTACCTGAGTATATGCAAGGTCCATGCATGAGGTAGTAACCATGTCTCATACGTGGAAAGTGTCGGTTCGAAGAGGAGTGAGTTCATCTTGTGTCCAATGGTGCATGGTTGAGGTCTCATCGTATGTCCCCTTGGGGCTTGGGGAGTAGCCGAAGTGTACATGAGGATGAACCTGGGATGCTCCGCATCATCTCCCCCCCATGGGAAAGATCCGTCCTCGGATCGTGATCCTCATCACCATGGAAATGGTTGTTGTGGACGAACTTGTAGTTGGACAGAGTTGAAGACATTGCGCAATCCAAGTACTCCAAGGTGTCGCCAGAGTGGTATACATGCAAAAAGAGCAAACACAAACAACACTCGGAAATACAATGGTTCGCGCACACAAAGTGTCCATCATGTACGAATGAGTCCGTGTGGCAAGATTGTTCGTGACAAAGCGCATGAATCTTATCAAGATGATATATAATGATATGCAAAGCGTTCATGGGAGAAAAAGCATTCATTGTGCACACAAATATGTTGTGAATATGATCAATGCAACCACGGTGCAAAATGATGTCATAGTGAGACGGTTTATCAAGAGCATGAATATGGCAATGGATGGTAAATATGATTATGTTATCATGCAATTGATGGTAGGCAATGTGATCATTATGTATGAATATGCCATCAAGAAAGATCACAAGAAATTTGCTAAGGAAGTGCATAAGCTTATATATCATGGATGGCATAGAAATACAAGATGCAACAAGGCAATCATAAGGTGAGTCAATCCATGCATAAGATGCAAATTTGTTATGTGTGGTGTTGTACCAAAGCTCGATGTTGTGACACTCCTCAACTTAAGGTCCATAGGGTCCATCTCCAATGTTGGTCCTCCCTCCAATATGTGTATCATGTAGACAAGAAGAAGGAGACAACAATTAAAGAATGACCCATCCAATATGTGTAATTGAGGATGGCTCAAAGGGAAGGAGTTCACCTTTAGGAGATTCTCGCAAATGTTGGTGTTGCACATCGTGTATGCCTTCGCATGACCAAGTTGTCGCATGCTGGTACCACCTTGTGAATCCTTCAAAACGAAATAACATGACAAACACTTGGAAAAACAAATGAGGTTAGCGGAAGTGCGAAACCTATCATTCGTGTGGTAAGATACCCAACAAGTGTATGCATCATGCTCATCATAAGAAAGGACAAGGGAGCATTTCATAGTATGGAGGCATATGATGCGAGAACAACCAAACACAATAGGCTCAATCAAACAAGCATGCTTCACAAGTAATATGTCCAAGTCTCCATGATCAATAAGCATAGCAAGCTGGCACTCAATACAAGGGGGTATGAGAGATGGCACTAATGGAGACAAGCGAGAATGATCAAGATATATCATGTGAGAGGCAAGAGCATATATTTCATCAACCCAAGAAAGCGAGTAAGAATGGAACATGGGTGATGCGACAAAGCAAGAAATCATATTGATCAAGTTAAGCAAGCTAGTAGTGCGAAGATGCAACGTACTAGAAGGAATCATGCCAAGCATGTCATGTGTGCAAATGGTAGTCATGAATAATGCATAAGACATAACACAAGTGTGGAAGAAAGATATGAGCAAAATATCATCAATGTATTGGCGTGAAGCCATATGTAAATAGCAATGGGACATCATGACTCTCCCAACACAACAAGCATCAATAGCATGGGGCACAAAGAAATCATGGCAGTAGCTACAAGTATCTCCACCAAGCATGCAAATACACATATGAGTAGTAAAATGACGAATCATGGGTAGATGCAAGCAAGGGTCACAATTGCATGGCAAAGGCATAGAAGCAAGCATAACATGCAAAGTGAACATGGTAAAATGGGCATAATGTGACAAGTGATATATAGCCCATAGCCGTGTGAAAGCCAAGTAGAAGAGGTGCACGTAGTCCTTGTGCGAAGGGAACAATGGTAAGGATAATCCACGGGATCCCAAGTCATCATTGCTCTCAAGAGCTTGTTTCGTCAACTCTTGGGATTGAGAGGTTGACGAGTATACATGAGTACCTACACAAGACAAAGACAAAAGGAAAATTTTGTTTGCATGGTATATGTACACATCATCCATCATGATGCGCACGTGCATGTGTTGGTTAGCACAAAATATCCAATGCTCAAATAAATGAGATGCATGATATAGAAACATGTCATCGATCATGAGAGGTTTGTTATTATGTATAGCATAATGGAGACTCAAATTGGGAAATGCATCATGAAAAATATCTAGAGCATTGTTATTCATGGAATGCATATGGTGCAAGCAATTATGGGAATCATGCAAAGTATGGAATGCATCAAAATCTCCTAAGATGTATGAGGAAACTATGGGGGTCTCCTCATGATCATTAGTGGAAACATCACATGGAGAATATGGACAACACCCAAAACAAAGCATATTTGGAACAATGTGATCATGGCATGGTATAGTATATGAATTGCGCAAATCATGTAAAGGAAGCATAGCAATATCATCACATGAAACACAAAAGCCAATGACTATCATCTCGCCATCTATGCCATAAGTGCAAATGGGATTTATTTTAATGGGGAATGCATAGTCACTATGTTGAGACTGAAATGAAGCAATATGGGAGATCACACTCATAGCATATGACAAGTTCAAAGGATTGTCAAACATGACGTGACCAATAAAATTCTCACATGATATCCTATGGAGCATAGCATCACAACTAGGCAACTCAACATGCTCATTATCATAGTCATCATAAATTGGTAAGTCATGACATGAAGAAGTCGCACTATCATGAAGCACGGGAATAGGTGGATCAACATCATGCAAGCAATCATTGTTAAGATAGTCCACTAATGGGACAAGAGAAGCACGATCACCTATGTTACCTTTGGAGCATCGCTCATGTGTTGTAGGTGAGGTGTCGAAGAACAAGTCGTGATCATATTCATCATGATGGAACCATGTGGGGGGTGCATCATTGTCCACCATGGCCATCGGTTTTCCCATTGGAGGTATGGAATCGTTAAAGATAGGCATGTCGTCATGTCGGAGACCTAGCACCAAAGAAGAAAACACACTCGGAGTAGAGGTTAAGTCATTAGAAATCATAGTGGCCTCACATGCCATGTCAACTACCTCACTCACTAAGTGATGTGGCTCACTCACTCCCGGTATGATGCTCTCGCTCATATGGTTGGTGGAGTCACTCAAATGGCTCTCAACCTCACATAGGATGTGTGGCATGCTCTCATGTGTGGGGCTAGTGGTGGTCACACTCATCCTCTCATAGGAAATGCACTCAATTTCACATATGGTGGAGTCACTCATATCACTCATGGTGGGGTGGCTCTCCTCACATGGCAATTGGGGCATCTCTTCATATGTGGGTGTCGGAGAGATGTTGGTGCAAATGTCTCCATGCTCAACTCCTATCGCCGCCTTGGTTGAAGGGATAGTCCTATGCTCAACCTTTTTGTTGTCGTATTGTTGTTGGAGGTCAATATGATGTGGCACCTCGTAGCTCGTCTCCATGACTGAAGGGAATTTCCCATGCTTAGCCATCTTCCTTGAGGGGCTTCCGAAGATGGAAGTGTCTCCCTCGCTCGTAGGTGGTCACCTCGTTGTTGAAGATGTCGATGTAGGCGAACTCGTGGAAGTAGGCGAAAATGCTGTATGTCCAAAGGCGAAGATGCCTTGAGAACACTTGGCAAAGATGCCAAAGTGTTTGGTGTAGCCGTAGCTTCGTCTTGGTGGTGCTCGTCTCGCGGTCTTCTCTTGTGCTCATGAAGTTTGGCGGTAGCTTGATGTAGAGCTTTTTTGGACTTGTAGGTTTGTGCTCGGCGAGCACTTCATGATGATGGTGTCGTTGTCGTACTTGAGCTCATAGTAGATGTCCTTCATTGTCGTCGTGCACATGTTGCTTGGAGGTGACTTGCTCTTCATGACGATGTGGATCACGAATGTGATGATGGTCGCCATGTAGATGTGGACGTGGATCTTGGATGTTGGGTTCCGGCAGACCCTTGAGGTTCGAACTCTGGGGTGCGCATGAAGATCTTCCCCCTACCAATCCACGTCCAATCGCCTCGCGAGAATCTAAGCTAAATCGATGAACAACACGAGGGACACGAGATTTATACTGGTTTGGGCCACAGTTGTGGTGTAATACCCTACTCCAGTGTGTGGTGTGGTGGATTGCCTCGGGGGCTGATGATGAACAGTACAAGGGAAGAACAGCCTCGCGAGAGGTGTTCTTGAGCTGGTGTGGTGTTCTCATAGGGAAGGATTCGATCTCCCCTCTACTGTAGTGGCTATCTCTATTTATAGAGGCCCTGGTCCTCTTCCCAAATATTGAGCGGGAAGGGAGCCAACAACTGCCATTTCAAAGGGGAACATCTAGTACAAGTTATCCCGACTAAAGTTGGTCTTCGGCTGCCAAAGGCACTGGTGATGACGCTGTCTTGGGCTCCACGGTGACCTCCATCCTGCCGCTCTGCTGGTCTTGGTCTCGTTGCACCAAAACGGTAACCTTTGCCTGATGCCTTGGTACTCCACGCCTATGCTTTCCCCCTTTGCAACAAAGAGCAAACAAGGACACTGTGTAGGCCAATGCCCGCCTGGTCTCGATCGTCATGGCTTACGTCATGGGCACCTCGCGAGGTACCCTTGCCTTGTTCTCTCTGCCTCCTCGCGAGCCTGCCTGGTGAGGCCGCTCCTGAGGAAGCCTTGCATTGTCCGCCCCGCAAGGCTTGGCCCCTCGCGAGGGTCTTGAGTTTGCGTTGATGAAGATGGGCCGTACTGGGCCACCACTTGAGCCACGCCGCAGGCCGCAGGCAGGCAAGTCTGGGGACCCCCGTTCCCAGAACACCGACAGTAGCCCCCGGGCCCAAGGCACGCTCGGACTTGGCTTAGCAGAGAATCGAAGGGGCAAGTGCGAGGCGCCGTGGGCCCCAACAGCCTACGGCCTTGGGCGCCGTGTGGCGGTTGATTGGACGTGGGCGTCTCCGCTTCCCCATGTTGCCTCGGTAACTGCCCGACTGACAAAAAGGCTGGCCCGGGGCTAGGCTTACTTTCATTACTCTCATTCGCCTTGTTCCAGATCCCCTTTCTTGCTCTTCGCCCTCCTGCTTCTGAAATCTCCAGATCTGCCTCAGCCTTTCATCTCCGGCGAGCAATGGCACCTCGCAAGATCGTGGCCGGGGCTCCACCGGCCTGGTACTCGCCGGCTCTGGATCCTCCAAACATGACAGAGAAGAATCTCGCCCTCACGCGCCAAATGGCGGCGGCACAGCGCAACGAAATGGGGGAGACTGCGCTCCGGCTCAGCTCCGCCCAGCCGGACGACAAGGGGAGCACCTTCTACCCCCTCTTCATGAGTGCCGTCATCGCTAGTCTGGTGCCTCCTTTTTCTGAGTTCTTCCTTGCTGTCCTCCACCAATATCAGCTGCATGCTCTGCATTTCCACCCCAACTCCGTTCTCCTCCTGTCGATCTTCGCCTACTACTATGAGGCACACATCGGGGTGATGCCCTTTGTGGCCTTGCTGCGCCACTTCTTCTCCCTCCGGGTCACTAGCGCCAATATCTCGGCGTGCGCAGGCTTTGTCGCGTACTCCAAAGCCAACGCGATCTCTAAGGCCGAGAAGAGGGCTGACGGCTTCCGGAGCAAGTGGGTCATGGTGGATGCCCGATGCACCAACTCTCTGCTGGAGCTGCCCACGGAGCAGCCACAGGCCGTCGAGGCGTGGTCTCGCGCGAAGCTCAATGACCGACGAGCGAAGCTGGTGCTGGAGAAGATGAACGCTCACTTAAGGCCGGGCAATCTGAGGGCAGCGAAGCTGACCGAGGCCACGCTCCTAAGGGAGTTCCTGTCGCACCGGGTGGACCCTCTTCAGGCGCACTTGCACCCACTGTGGAGGCTTGAGGATGCGGACGCCCTCCTCCGCTTGAGCTCGGCTGCCCTGGCTGACAAGGATCTTACCGCAGCCCTCCGCTTCCTGGTCGGAGAGGACGTGGCAAGCCCGGAGGGCGCTCCGGTCCCCTTGTTCCTTTGCGACGACTGGGAGCGGGTGGTGGACACCATGCCCACCTTCGACGGGGTCGGCTTGGTGCGGACGGAGGCCCCCGAGGGCCAGGCGTTGACGGCAACGATGGACTTATCTTCTGATGATTCCGGCGGGGGAGAGGAGGAAGATGATGATGATGAGGAGGAGCGTGACTTGGGGCGACCATCGAGGGGACGGCGGAGATTTCCCCCTGGCGTAGGTCCAGCGCCCTCTGCTCCTTGCCGGACGATGACAAGGCCGACACCAGACAAGGGGGAGAGGACCCGCCTTTGATCCTAGAGAAGGACAGGTTGGGGCTGATCTCCCGAGGGTCTACTCCAGCCCTGGTGCCACCCGAAGCCAATTCTAGCCCTTCTGGTGTGCCTTCCTCTGCTGCTGGACCTCCTGAGGCTGAGCCCTGCAAGAGGCTCTCAGGCTTCAAACTTGGCCGGAGGCCGTGGGACCCCGAGACAGCCGACCAATAAGTACTCGAACTCTGCTTTGCCCCTGTTTTTGCCGCCGAGGCTTGACATCCCCTATTTTGGTAGGCCGCCACCTGTGGCGAAGAGGCTGAAGGGAGACAAGGCAAGCCAGCTTGGGGCGGGCTCACCTGCCATGGCCGCGTCTTCACTCACGGGAAAGGGAGGCAGCAGGGCTCACACTTCCCCTGCTTGATCATCCTCACGAGGCCAGGAGGGACGCCCTAGCGCGGAGCCAGCCCCCGTGGCCCCGCTGACTCTGGAGGCGCCTGCGCTTGATGCTGTCGCCGAAGTTGCCAAGGCTCAGGAGGTCCCTGCCCCCCAAGCTGTGATCACGCTACCGTCTTCTCCTCCTACTCTGCCGGTTCCCGTCTCCTCTGCCTCCTCCGTCACCTTGGACCGCGCTGCCGATGAGCTGAGTTGGCTGCAAGAGGATCTTCAGGGCGCCGACCCCCGCCTGGTGGCCGGGCGCCTGGAGCTGGTCTCTGGCTGGTTCGCTCTGACGCCTCTGTCCGAGCGGCGCTGAGCCAGGCTGTGATGGCTTCCGAGGAGGAGAAGCAAGTCACCTCCCAGGCCATAGCCGCTCGCGACGCGGCTTTGAAGGATGCTTCAACTGCCGAGGGCCACTGCAAGACGCTGGAGGGCAAGCTGCAACAGCTGCGTGATGAGCTCGCCAAGGATGTTTGCGACCATCAGGCGAAGGAGGAGGAGATGAAGGCTTGGGAGGCTGCCATCAAGGACCGTGACGCCGAACTCTCAGCTGATCGCAGCCGGCTGGAGACGTTGGAGCGAACGCTGAAAGCGGAGAGGGTTGAGCTGGACGCCAAGGCGAAGGTCTTGGCCGAGGACCGCGCGGCCTTCACGGGTTATGAGGTGAGGGCTCGCAAGGCGCTGAAGACGCTTTATGAAGAGGGCCTGGAGAAACCGCTGGCTGGAGCTACGGAAGGCCCCACCAAGCTGGTTCCCTTCCTGGTCGAGGCACTTGAGGAGGTCGTGACCGGCATCGGCCCCATGGCCGAAGTTGAGGCTCGCGTCCTTTCCTCTGCAGCGCTGACGCGGATCCTCAGCCACGTCTACCTCCGCAACCCCGACGCCAGCCTTGACGACCTGCTGGAGCCTGTGGATGCCAAGCGCTCCGCCGCTGCTGCCGAGGCCGTGAAGGGCCGAGCAGAAGCCTTGCTAGTGAAGTTCCGTGCCTTCAACACCGCGCTCAAGCGAGGCGCTGCTGGCTCCGCGGCCTCGGGGGGTGGAGCTGACAAGCGCAACTCCACCACGAGCGGCGGCGCGGCCCAGGGGTGACCTTCTTGTGGCTTCTTTCCTGCTTCGATCCCTGCAACATGCACCGTGGCTCGCGGAGGCATTTAAACTTGTGTTTGGTATTGTGAGAATAATTTATGGTCTGTAGTATTTGCTTCTGAATTTGCTAGATTTTGCGGTTCCCTTCCTATTTTCTTGTGTTCTACGTCGATAGGGCCCGGCCCCGCACATACCTCAGACGCCGTTAGCCCCGACCGGATCACTAGGACGGGACTAAGGAGTGAGGGGCTATGTGGCAAGTTAGGCTCCTGAGTTGCGATGCTCAAGAGTCCCCCTTGACACGCAAACAACAATAGGGAGCGGGTGTAGGAGAGGGTCTGTCGTTCTACGTCGGCAAGGCCCGTCCCCGCACATACCTCGACCGCCGTTAGCCTTTCAGAACTAAGGAGTGAGGGGCTACATGACCAGTTAGTCTCCCGAGTCACGATGCTCAGGAGTCCCCCTTGACGCTCAAACGGTCTTCATACCTTGGCTCCGCTCGGGGAGGTGCGCGCAACGACCAGGTTCGAGGGACCTGGCTGGGTGGCGTGCGCTCGGGCGTGACCCGGGCGCAGCCCCCATGCCCAGCCCCCTCACACGGCGCTCCTGAGGGGAGGCATTGCGATGAGTCGAGACATTGAGCTCTGGGCTCCCTGAGGTTGATACAGCCGTGGGCTGCCCTCAGTTGTTTATCACCAGCGCGGAGCATAGCACTTCTGTATGTGTACGGGCATAGCCGCTCCTCGGCAGTGTCATCAGCCAGCGCAGAGCATGGTGCTTCCACTGATACGTGGGAGGGGGGACCCCTCCAAGAGGAGCTCCCGGGGCGTGTACAGCCCCGCCCTGACACGTGGCCGACACGGTAGGGCTAGACGAGGTGTATCTGGGCACTCGTGAGCTAGCGCGGGACTCACGAGGCCCTACCTCAAGGCGGGTTGCGCCTGATCTTGAGCCTTGGGCGGCTGAGTGTTCCTGCATGAGGGTTAGATGCAAACGCTTACGTCCTTAGGTCCCGACCCTCGAGCAGGCTCAACCGTCGCTGGTATGCCAGGTCGCAATGCCGTGGACGAGGACAGGGGGTGAGGGTTGGAGATCTAGTAGGAGCTCCTGAGTCGTGATGCTCAGGCGCCCCCCTTTTAACGTGCAAGCGATTTGCATGAGGGAGAAAAAGGGGCCGCGACGGGCGAGAGGTGATAATCATAGGCAAGTTGAGCATGAAAAGGCAATCCAACTTAGATAGATGCAAGAAAGGCACACGCCACTGGGTCAGGCCCGAGCGGCTTGGGGATGATGCAGCCCGAGGGGCGCCCCCAACAAGGTAAGATAAAGACATAAGCAAAATGGATACATGCCGCCGGGACAGACCCATGCGACCTAGGAATGATGCAGCCCTGAGGACGCTCCCAGCTGAAATGAAACTCGAAGGATGTCACCTGATACCATTGCAGAGCGATTGTTGGAGTAGCTGACGGTGCACAATGAGGAAGCCAATCCTCACGAGCCTTCGGAACTCTGAGCCTCGGGAGGCTCTGGAGGTCCGGGCGGCTAGGCGAGGTCCATCTCCATTTCCTCCAAGAACGCGCAGTGCCTGGCCACCCGAGCCTCCAGAATGCTCCTCATCAGACATTGGTGAGCAGCAGCCGCGTTTGGCAGGCCGAAAGGTATGCGAACGTAGCTGTGAGGTGGACCCTCGCAATGTCCCACGCGCGAAGGCCAGAAGCGCTCCTGAGACGCGACTCGATTGAGCCTTGGGTAGTCAACGCAGACGCGTAGCCCGCCATCCTCGCCTGGATGGGGAGCTACGCCGGGTAGGCGGTGGCTGCCACACATGACTCTCGACTCCTGCAGCTCCTGAGTGACCTTGGTGATGAACTCCTGAGGGTTGGGCCCTCCTTGCCTTATGCCCTCTTGAGGGAAGCGTGCCAAGAAGCACGCCTCCAAGTGGTGCCCGAGCGCCTCCCTCGTGATCTTGGCAAAGTCAGTGGCCCTCCAGGAGAGAGCCCCCGAGCCTTGCCCGAGGAGGGCACCGGGCACGCCTTCCTATGCGACGGAGGGTGGTGCCCCTTGGATGGGCGCAGATCCTGGTGCGGTGCCACCAGAGGTGCCTGCCTCCTGAGGCCTTGAGCTGGGTGATGTCTTCTTCTTCTTGGGAGCTACTTCAGGGAGGTTTCTGCTCTTGCTGTCTGGGTCCTCGATCGATGCGGCTTGGAAGGCACGCTCAAGAGAGCACACGACATCCTTTTCTTCACAGGGGACCGTGATGACTCCGCCAGTTCCTAGCATCTTGAGGACATTGTAGACATGGTGAGTCACTACCATGAACTTGGCCAGGGCTGGATATCCGAGGATGGCATTGTGGCAGGCGAATGTGGGCAACGTCGAAGTCAATGAGCTCTGTACGGTAGTTCTTGCGCTGTCCAAAGGTGACAGGGAGGTGGACCTGCCCTATCCGGATAGTGGAACCATCAGTGACTCCTGAGAAAGGCTTGGTCGGCTGAAGATGATCGTATGGCACTTGGACATTATTGAACGTCTCAACGGACAGGACATTGAGCCCTGCTCCGCCGTTGATGAGGGTCCTGGTAACTTGCACATTGCTGATGACTGGGGAACAGAGCATTGGGAGGACACCAGCTGTTTCCGTGCACTTGAGCTGATCCGCTGAGCTGAACGCGATGGCGCACGTGGATCACCTGAGAGGGCACGTGGCCTCGAGCGTGGGAAGGACTGCATTAACCTCGCGAGCAAACTGCTTGAAGATGCGCTGAGAGGCTGGGGCCTAGGCACCGCCCAAGATGCAAGCGATAGCACGCGGCTCCTGGAAGCCCCCAGCCCCTCGTCCTGATGATGGTCGTCATTCCTTCTTGGCGGTGGTGGCAGAGGAGGAAGGCCTGTGTTGCCTTGTGGGCGATCCTCACGAGGCTGATCCCTCCAAGCCCCCTCGTGAGGCTGGTCCTGCCAGCGGTCCTCGCGAGGCCGGTCACGCCACCCTTGGCGAGGGCCATGGTCGTCCCATCGTCCTCCACCTCTTCCTCCGCCTCAGCCGTAGCCCCGATCGTTGCGCTCGGGGCGTCGACTGACACGACCTTCTCTCACGGCTCTGAGCTCTTGGCATTCCTTGGTGTTGTGGGTATGGAGATCATGGTACACGCAGTACTGGCCGCCCTTGGACGACTCCGGCTGGTCCCTGCCGTGCTTCGTATCCGGCTCTACTGGGAGCATAGCTGCTCCTTTGCGCTTCACATCCTTGGCCTTGGCTTTCTTCTCTTCTGGATCTGCAGCTGGGAGCTCGAGAAGGGAGAGGCATCCCTCCTTAGCCCTTGCGCACTTGGTCGCCAGGTTGAACAGCTCCAGAGACGTGCACAAATCTTCATGGATCGCCAGTTCCTCCTTCATCTTGATGTCGCGGACACCGTCGGAGAATGCTGAGATGATGGCCTCCTCGGTCACCTTGGGAATCTTGAGGCGAGCGCTGTTGAAGCACTGGATGTACTTCTACAAAGTCTCTCTGGGTTGCTGCTTGATGCGGCGCAGGTCACCCACGACCGGTGGACGGTCGCGAGTGCCCGGATAGTTGGCGATGAAGCAGGTGCGCATCTCGTCCCAGGAGGAGATCATGCCAGGAGGCAGGTTCAGGAGCCAGGTGCGGGCACCATCCTTGAGCGCCATGGGAAACTAGTTTGCCATGACCTTTTTGTCCCTGTTGGCCGCTTTGATGCCCAGCTCGTAGAGCTGCAGGAACTCCATGGGGTCGGCAGTGCCGTCGTAGCGAGGAGGCAGGTCCGGCTTGAACTTGCCTGGCCAGGCGACATTGCGTAGCTCGATGGTGAAGGCGCGGCAGCCTACGGTGGCCACCGAGCTCTCTGCTGACGTGGGGCTTGCTCCTGGGGATTCCCGCACGCCGCTGCCAGGAGCAGCGCGGGGTCTTGACGTGCTGGCGCAGGGATGCGGTCATGGCGTGCCGGTGCAGGAAGCATGCGAGCACCTTCTTGGGGACGAGGGATTTCTTGGTAGCTCCTTTCTTGTCGCGCGGGTGCTGGACGCGGTAGATCTCGTCCAGGGGCCGCGCGCCTTGGATCCAAGGCGCCTTCTTGGGGACGAGTTGGCGGAGGCACCTCCTGAGCTGCATCACCCGCGCAGGACGGAGGGTGAGGCAACGAGAGGGACGGCGCGGAGGAGCCCCCTACGGCGCTGACGAGCTCGGTGCTGTGAGCGAGCCAGTCCTCGTAGAGGTCGTCAACTGGACGGTAGTGCAGGAGCTCACGCGCCAGGAGCAACGCGGCGTGCGCGTCCATGGGAGCACGACGGGCGTGCAACGCCGAACCAGCTGGGGTCAGCGACGCGGTGGCGGTGCGGCCTTCCCACCGCACCGAGGGATGCAGTGACGAGGCCTGCTGCTCGTTCCCCGCCGGGCCGGTGGCGGCAGGCGATAGAGAATGAGGGGGACACCCGCCTATGGGAGCCGTCTTGGCGACGCGGGCAGCAAGGGCAGCCCGATGTTCGGCGCGAGCCCGGCGAGCGTCAGCGATGGGCACGACGGATGATCGAACGCGGAACAGCGGAAGAAAGATTCCGGCACACCCCTACCTGGTGTCGTGGTTCTAAGGCTGACAGTAGAAAGGGGGGTAAGTATGGAGAGGCAAGATCTCAGCTATGGTGAAGGTGTACACATGATTTTTACGAGTTCAGGCCCTTCTCGGTGGAAGTAACAGCCCTACGTCTCGGTGCCCGGAGGCGGTCGACTGGATTATATGTGTGATCTTACAGGGGTCCGTACCCTTGTGCCAGAGGAGGGGGGTGGCTTATATAGAGTACGCCAGGACCCCCATCACCCTCCATTACAAGGGACTTAATGTACATGAAGTGGGGGCGTTACTGGTAATGCCAGCCTTAAGTGCTGTTAATGACCTTAAAGACTATGGCATGAACGCCTGTCCGTTGTAATGCTGAGTGACTCCTGGTCTTCGGTAGGTCGAGTGTTTCTCTGGATGGTCGAATGACAGTAGGTAGGAGGACTCCCGAGTGACATGATTGTCGAGTGGATTACACTTGACATCTTTGACTGGGGGTCTCTTGCTGCTTCTTGGACTTCTTATCTTCTAGTGTAGTGACCTTGGGTAGGACGTATAGGTCAGGCCTATGACCCTACCCCAGGTCTGTATCCTCATCAGTAGCCCCTAAATGGATTAAGGTTCGAGTGGAAAGTAGGTTGAAGTTCAACTTGTTCTGAGCTTTGCACCTTCGCGAGCGTTTTCTGCAAGATGGAGAACTCACGTTGGTACTTCAGCATTGACTCAGCCGCCTTGATCCATTCAGAGAGTTGTCGACTAGACTTGTGGCATCATGTGCCGAGTGCTGTATTAGAATGCAGGATCTTGGGCGCGATTGACTGTTGTGTATCCCGGATTTTGCGGGATATGAAATTTCGGGGAAGCACGCGGGACGGGGAGCGCCGAAGCAGGCGGAGCGGATAAACAACGATGCCTCGATTTCTGCGCCACCTTTTTCGCCACGTACGTTGCGCGTGACTGTTGAGGGATTTGACAGGATTTCCTGGTCCCACACGTCAGTCACTCGGAAGCAACCCTTTATAAGGCGACGGGGCCGAGGCGTCTGCACTGTGCACACCCGTTCCTCCTTCTTCTTCCTCCGTTTCTCCATCGCGCCTAGCACTTCTGCTCTCGACGCTGCCGCTCCGCCGCCATGGTGAAGGACAAGACGGCGGCGCTCGAGCGCGCAAAGAAGGCGACGGGGGCGGCGAAGGGCAAAAAGCAGAACCGCGGGTCGTCATCGCGTGCGGAGCTGCCACCGGCTGGATCCAGGGCGATTGGATCCGATCTTTGATTCGGCAGGAAGATCTGGACGAGCTGGCGGAGTCCGGCCTGATCTCCAAGGGAGCGGCAAGGTTGCCGCAGGGGGAGATGGAGCCTCAGCCTCGACCGGGTGAGTGTGTACTGCTCGCCACCCACGTCGACCAGGGTTTTTCGCTTCCTCCACACCCCTTCTTCCGGGGATTCTTGAATTTGTTCGGTGCTCAACTCCACCATTTTTCTCCCAACACCATCACGTATCTGGCCGCATTCGTGTTGATGTGTGAAAACTTCTTGGGGTGTTGACCGCACTGGGATCTTTTCAAACATATCTTCACCATCCGCTCCCAGTCAGTCAAAAAAGCAAAGTCGAGTGACTCAAAGACCCATGTCATCCAGATGTGTGGGGGTTTAGGTATCCAAAAAAGGCATAGGAGTTCTTTCCCTGCTATGACTCTCCCTGAATCGGTTAGAGGCTGGCAGTCGACCTGGTTCTACTGCCAGGACGCCGCGGCTCCAGGTCAGTCGACCGGCCTCCCCCACTTCACATTCGACCGTGTTCAGACTCCTTCTCCACACAAAGTGACCGCTGCTGAGAACGTGGAGACGAAGATGTTGGTGGAGAAAGTGGTCCAACTTATCAACGAGGGTGTCACCGGCTGGACCTGCTGGAAGTGTTCCTAAGTCGACGCATCCAGCCTCTCCAGGCTCGTGATCATCCTATGTGGTTGTACTCCAGACCTGAAGACACCGCTCGGGTCCACCAAGAGGAAGTGTCGTCCGAGACCGTGGCCATGTGGTTCAAGAGTATCACAGGCAATCAGGACAATCCCGGAGGATCCAGGCGACTCATCCCTTTAACAGATGACAATCCACCCGACAAGGTATGCCCTTTTATTCTGACCGCCTGGCGTATATGTTCCGACTGTACTTGATGTCGACTGACTTTCACTTGACTTTTTGTCTTGTAGGTTTTTACCGAGATGTATTCGATGCCCAACGTCGAACAAGCTCTGGAGTAGGGCCAGAAGGGAGAGGCCAGCGTAGAAGAGAGTGGAGACTGGGAGTCTTCGGATGAAGAGGAGGAGGAGGAGAGAAAGGAGTCGGACGACAAGGAAGAAGTCGACTCGCCGCCGCGTTCCAAGCGCCGACCCAAGCAGCAACACGACCCGGCGGGCGGGCGCAGGAAGAACGTGGCTCCGAGTACCCATGCTCAGAAGCGCACTCGGACGTCAACTCCGGAGCCGATGGAGAAGATCGCCAAGCAGCCCAAGGTTGCTCCTCCCAAGACTCGGAAGACTTTGCTGCGGATCAAGATGGAAGTCCCAATGGCTTCGGGGTGAGTATCACACTTGTGTTTATACAGACCGACTGAAATTTCTATTTTGACCAATTGGATTATGCATCTTTCTAGTCCCACCTCTGCTACTACTGACATGGATATTGATAAGGCACCAGGAGATGAGGAGGCCACCTCTCGGGCTGGTAAGTCCGTTCGACCAAATTTCATTTAGTCGAGTGGGTAGTCAATCAGCTGAATATTTGATATTTCTCCCTTTCTGTAGCTCCGCAAGAAATCGTTGTGCTCCTTGATGATGAAGAAGAAGAAGTGCCTCTACAGGAGAGGTGGAAGAAGAGTGGAAGCTCAAGCAGGCGGAGGCTTGAAATTCAAGTCCCTCAGTCGACGCCGGCGCTTGAGGCGGTGGTCAAACGTTCCGGAGGGCCGGTTCGGACCAACGTCACATTCGCCAGCCCACTGACGAGTGATCGTCCGTCGGGATCGACTGGACAGACTCCTACCGCTCCGGTGCAACTCCACGCGTCCGACCCGGTAACTGCTTCGACTGTCTTGGAGCAATCACTCTTTGCCGCGTATCAGACCCCAGACGACTCGCCGAGCACCGCTAGGGAAGCTCTTCGTCAGGTGAACCTTGTCATGGAGCAGGTGAAGGTGATGCATGAAGCTAGTCAGGTTGCTTACAACGCCAGCACTGCCCTTCAGACCAATGTTCAGGTCAGCAAAACTCCGACTGAACTTCTTAGTGTTGTTTTATATCCGATCACCCACTGAGGTGTTCCTTTGTTTAGAAATATTCCACTCCGCTCGACTCGAGCTGTGTCTCAGTAAACTATTCGAAGCAGTGGGGGCACGCCGAGTGCACCCACTGGGTGTAGTCCCCGAGACCACGGTCGACTGCTGGCAGTCGACTGAGGTCTTAGGATGTATTCTCTTTTTTTGAACTCATGCTGGGCAGACCCTGTTGAGTATTGATTTGAACCTGTGGGGGAACACTAAGTGCATCCACTGGGTGTAGTCCCTGAGACTACTGTTGAATATTTGATTCGGCAGTAGTCTTAGAGTAACTTTTCCCTGTCACTATCTCTTATTTCTGTCGACTGACATATCTCTCTTGCTGACTGCAGAGGTCTTGTGATCTTGGAGCTCGACTTTCCGAGTTAAAGAAGAAGCATATTAGTGTTGAACTTGACCTTGAACTCGCAAAGAAGAATCTCAAGACTTCTCAACAAGAGACGGCCATCATGGGAGGTAATCATTCGACTGTCTTGTCTGCTTTGTAGCTCGCACTTCCCACTGCTTTTTCTTCCAGTCTCTTTGAACTGAGCGACTTCACACAAGCAGATGTGCCTAGTGAAAATCGCCAACTTCAGGCTCATCTGAAGAGTGTTGTTTCTTTAGAGAGGATGAAGGAGGCTTTGGAGAAGAAGGACCTGGACCTTGCTGCTGCTCAGAAGGAAGCACGTGAGAAGACGAAGCTTGCAGACCAGAAGCTGGCTTCAGTCGGCAAATTGGATGAGAACGCGAAGTTGAAGACCACCATCTCGGAAGCTAATCGAGAAGTCGAGCAGCTGAGGAAGGACAAGGAGAACCTGACCACTGAAGCCGGTGGCCTCAGAACCAAGACAGGCAAGCTAGAGTCCTATCTGGAACAACTTGCCGCGAAACTTGTTCTAAAGCTTGAAGGTATGATCATTCTACTGGTTAATTTGTCGTCGACTCAAGTTTGTTGTTATATTGTTGACTCATCGTTTTTCACGATGGGACAAAACTTTGTCAGGACTTTGAAGCTGAAACCGGGTGGGTCGAGACAGGTCTTGACCCCATCAATTGTCCCATGAAAGATGACATTGCGATGAACCTGCTGCGATTGGAGTCACGCTTGGATGGTGCAGTCGCTTATCTGGCTCGACTGAAGGCGGCGATGACCCGAGTGGACGCTGAACTCTGGCCTCGGGCGGAACTTTCTCAAGACCTCGAGTCGCTGATGACTCGACTTAATCAGATTCCTGGCCGAGTGCAAGAATGGAAGAAGTCCTCTGCTCGCTGTGGTGCTGACATCGCCTTGTCATTGGTTCGAGTGCACTACAAGGAGGCTAAGGAAGACAAGCTGGCTGCCCTCAAGGTAGAGAACACTAAGAAGCACTCGTTCCAGTCCTTCATGGACACCTTCCTCGAGGCAGCCACTCATATTGCCGACAACATCGACCTCGACAACTTCTGCGATTCGGCCAGTCCTTCTCCCGCCGAGTGACTGAAAAACATTATGCTTCACCTTTATTTGCCTCGTAATGCCGAGTGATTTTGTAATAGTTAAAACTCATTTAGGCCTGACGCCCGAGTACTTTAATCTACGGTTAGGAATCTTTGGATTTATCTTCGAATATGTTGCGTTTATCTTTGAGTGAAATTCATTCTTCTCTCGGATTGGTTTCTGTTTGCTTGATGCATCTTCTGAAAAAGAATCAGAAGTCGACTAGTTGGACGAACCTTGAGCAGCATTGATCAGCTCATCAACAAGGCACTCAGCAATGGTCTTGACATTCGAGTCAGCTGTCTGCCTTGTCGCCAACCGTTGGATGGGCCTTTGACAGTGCGCATAATCTCGTCCTTCTTCTTGACCGTGCAGCCCCCGGGGGAGGGGTCATGGTCGACCCGCACCATTCGGAGGGGCCGGCCAGCTCGCCAACGAGGCATTCAGCAATGAACTTGATGTTCCTAAAAGTGGCTCGCCTTGGCGACATGATCAATCTCGTCCTTCTTCTTGATGGTGCAACTCTGGAGTGGGGGTCATGGCCGGCCTGCACTTTGCTAAGTCTCCGAGCGAGAAGATCAATTTTCACTCGTTTTTTTTTAAAACTTAGGCGAGTACTGGACTGCAGCTAAGCCCCCGAGTGGGAGGGCTGCTCACCACTCGGTGGGATTTTTCAAACTTAGGCGAGTACTGGACTGCAGATAAGCCCCCGAGTGGGAGGATTTCTCACCACCCAGTAGGATTTTTCAAACTTAGTCGAGTACTGGACTGCAGCTAAGCCCCCGAGTTGGAGGATTGCTCACCACTCGGTAGGATTTTTCAAACTTAGGTGAGTACTGTACTGCAGCTAAGCCCCCGAGTGGGATGGTTGCTAACC
>NC_041387.1:190703106-190739933 GCF_002162155.2 Triticum dicoccoides | reverse complement strand
CAGACTCACCACTCGGTAGGATTTTTTATTACTTAGGTGAGTACTAGACTGCAGCTAAGCCCCTGAGTGAGAGGAAGACTCACCACTCGGTAGGATTTTTTATTACTTAGGCGAGTACTGGACTTCAGCTAAGCCCCCCGAGTGAGAGGCAGACTCACCACTTGGTAGGATTTTCTCTTTGACTTAGGCGAAATGGATTCGCAGTTAAGGCACCCACTGGGGGATTTTAGAACATGTAAAAAATGAACAACAATCATTCGGAAGACTGTAAAATCATGCCTTTTGATAATCAAACTAAAAGGTACTTCTTATTACATCTCATCAGTCTAAATACTTAAGAGTAAAAGGGGCAGAGCAGTTCCGCATTCCAAGAGCGTGGCTCATCTTTATTGTGCTCGACGTTGAAGAGACGATACGCTCTATTGTGGAGCACTTTGGTGACGACGAAAGGGCCATCCCAAGCAGGAGCAAGCTTGTGTCATTTCTGCTAGTCCACTTGAAGAACTAGGTCTCCTTCTTGAAATGCCCGACCCCTTACGTTTCTGGCATGGAATCGACGCAAGTCTTGCTGATAAATGGTCGACCGGATCAAGGCCATTTCTCTTTCTTCTTCCAGGAGATCGACTGCATCTTGCCGAGCCTGCTCTGCTTCCTCTTCCGAGAAGAGTTCGACTCGGGGCGCGTTGTGGAGCAAATCACTCGGGAGTATGGCTTCGGCTCCGTAGACTAAGAAGAATGGAATCCGTCCAGTCGACCAATTAGGAGTTGTCCTCAATCCCCAAAGTACTGATGGGAGCTCATCGACCCAAGCCCCTGCTGCATGCTTGAGGTCACGCATCAACCGGGGTTTCAGTCCTTTGAGAATCAATCCATTTGCTCGCTCAGCCTGCCCATTCGACTAAGGATGAACGGCCAAAGCATAGTCGGCCCTCATGCCCTGGGAAGCACAAAAGGCCCTGAATTCATCAGAGTCGAAGTTCGAGCCGTTATCCGTGATGATGCTGTGCGGAACACCATATCTGAATATCAGTTCCTTGATGAAACTCACAACTGTACTTGCTTCAAGGTTTTTAATGGGCTTGGCTTCAATCCATTTGGTGAACTTGTCGACTGCCACTAGCACATGAGTAAATCCACTCCTGCCAGTCCTCAGAGGTCCAACCATGTCCAATCCCCAGACAGCAAAAGTCCAGATGAGTGGAATAGTTTTCAGAGCTAATGCGGGTTTATGGGACATGTTGGAGTAAAACTGACAAACTTCACACTTGTCCACTATTTCTTTTGCCATCTCAGTGGCACGTGGCCAGTAAAATCTAGCTCGGTATGCTTTGGCCATGATGGTCCGAGAGGACGCATGGTGACCACAGGTCCCCGAGTGAATATCATTGAGGATCATTCGGCCTTCTTCTGGCGTGATGCATTTCTGGCAGACCCCAGTTACACTTTCTCTGAACAACTGACCTTTTATCACGGTAAAGGCTTTAAATCGTCGGACGATCTGTCGAGCCTCTTCTTCATCCTCTGGAAGTTCTTTCCTAAGAATGTATGCAATGTACGGCACTGTCCAGTTGAGAGTGATGACCAAAGCCTCCATGACTAAGTCGACCACGGCTGTGATTTCGACTTCAAACGGATCTATGGCGCTCTTGGGCTGTGGTGACTCTTCAGTGAAAGGATCTTCCTGAACTGAAGGTGAATGAATATGCTCCAAAAACATATTGCGGGGAATGGCCTCTCTCTTCGAACCTATCTTTGCTAACTCATCTGCAGCTTGATTGTTCAGTCGGGGTATATGGTGAAGCTCCAATCCTTCAAACTTCTTTTCCAACTTTCTTACTGCATTGCAATAACCAGTCATGGCTGGGCTCCTAACATCCCATTCCTTCATCACTTGATTAACCACCAAATCTGAGTCGCTGTAGACCATAAGGCGACGGACGCCGAGTGAAATGGCCATACGCAACCCGTATAAAAGTGCTTCATATTCAGCTTCATTATTGGAGGAATCAAAATGGATCTAGAGAACATAGCTAAGTTTGTCTCCATGCATGGGGGATACCAATACTACTCCAGCACCTGAACCATTCAGCATCTTGGAACAATCAAAGAACATAGTCCAATGCTCCGAGTGAACTTGAGTCGGTAGTTGCTGCTCAATCCACTCGACAAGGAAATCTGCGATTGCTTGGGACTTGATAGCTTTCTTCGCCTCAAACTTGATATCCAATGGAAGGAGTTCAATCACCCATTTTGCCACTCGACCAGTTGCATCTCTGTTATTTAGAATTTCAGATAGTGGTGCGTCGCTGACGACTGTAATAGAGTGATCAGAGAAATAATGTGCAACCTTCTTCATGGTCATGTATATTCCATAGACAAGCTTCTGATAATGTGGATATGGTTGCTTGGATGGAGTCAAAACTTCAGCGCTGAACCTTGTAAGCCTTTCCTTCCTCTACTCGCTCGACCGTGAGTACTGTACTGACAACTTGTCCAGTGGCTGCAATATAAAGCAGTAAAGGCTCTTTGCTGATTGGTGCAGCGAGCACCAGCTGGGTGGAAAGCAAGGTTTTGAGTTCTGCAAATGCTGCATCAGCTTCCTCAGTCGACTCGAACTTATCAGATTTCTTCATCAGTCGGTAAAGAGGCAAGGCCTTTTCACCGAGACGAGAAATGAATCGACTCAAGGCGGCCAAACAACCAGTCAACTTCTGAACGTCATGCACTCGCACGGGGCATTTCATTCGGAGGATGGTGTCAACTTTTTCTGGATTGGCGTCGATCCCTCGTTCGGAAACGAGAAAACCGAGTAACTTTCCTCCTGGAACTCCGAACGTGCACTTTGACGGATTAAGCTTGATATCATAGCTTCTTAGGTTGGCAAAGGTTTCTGCGAGGTTAGTCAATAGGTCAGAACCTTTGCGGGACTTGACCACAATGTCATCCTTGTATGCTTCCACATTCCGACTGATTTGAGTGAGCAGGCACTTCTGAATCATTCTCATGAATGTGGCCCCGGCATTTTTAAGACCAAATGGTATGTTGACATAGCAAAAGCACCCGAATGGGGTGATGAAGGCTGTTTTTATTTCATTGGGACCATACAGTCAGATCTGATGATACCCAGAATATGCATCTAAAAAAGACAAGCGCTCACACCTTGCAGTCGAGTCAACAAACTGATCGATGCGGGGGAGATGAAAGTGATCTTTCGGGCAGGCTCGATTGATATGTTTGAAATCAATGCACATACGAAGTGAATCGTCCTTCTTAGGGACCATGACTACATCGACAAGCCACTCGGAGTGGTAGATTTCACGGATGAACTCTGCCGCTAGCAGCCGAGCTACTTCCTCGCCAATCGCTTTCTTCTTCTGCACGGCGGACCGCCGAAGGTGCTCTTTGACGGGTTTTGCCTTGGGGTCGACACGCAAACGGTGCTCAGCCAGTCCTCTGGGTACACCTATCATGTTAGAGGGTTTCCATGCAAAGATGTCCCAGTTCTCACGGAGGAACTGGATGAGCGCTTCTTCCTATTTGCTGTCGAGTGTCATTGATATATGAGTCGGCGTGGCATTGGGATCGGTCGGGTGAATATGAATTAGCTTCGTTTCACCAGACGACTGAAATGCAGAATCTGTGGCAGGCTTCTTGGCTCGGAGCAAATCACTCGGATCTGCATTCTTCTGATACTCTTGAAGTTCAACTACTGCCATATGCGCATCGGCAATTTTAGAACCTTTCTGGAAGCATTCCTCTGCTTTCTGCCGATTGCCAGTAACTGTGATCACACCTTTGGGGCCAGGCATCTTCAGCTTGAGGTACACGTAACATGGTCAAGCCATAAAACGTGCGTAGGCAGGCCTACCCAAAATGGCATGATAAGCACTCTGGAAATCCACGACTTCAAATGTCAACTTTTCTTTACGATAATGCTTGGAATCATCGAAAACCACGTCGAGAATGATCTGGCCGAGTGATTCGGCTTTCTTTCCAGGGATAACACCATGGAAACTCATATTGCTCTCGCTAAGTTTGGACATCAGAATGCCCATCCCCTTCAAGGTTTCAGCATAAAGGATATTCAGACCACTACCACCGTCCATCAGCACTTTAGTCAGTCGAGTGCCTCCGACCACAGGGTGGACCACCAGTGCTTGCCTCCCGGGGGTGGCTACACGAGCAGGATGGTCATACTGGTCGAATGTGATGGTTGTCCGAGACCATTTCAGGTATGTGGTCATCATCGCCGGAGCGACCATATTCACTTCTCTGTTGATAACTTTCAACCAACTCTTACTCTCAACATCAGCAAAAATCATGAGGGTGGAATTGACTTTGGGATAACCGTCATCTTCCTCTCCATCCTCATCTTTGTCCGACTCTTTCTCCTTCTCACTGTGTTGTTTTTCTTGGAACTGCTGGATAAGGAGTCGGCATTGTCGAGTGGTATGCTTAGGGTAGATCAGATTACCTTCTTCATCCTTCTTCGTGTGGATGTGACATGGCAAATTCAACGCATCATTCCCTGCTTGATCCTTTACCTTCTTAGGGGGCCAGGGCCCTTTAGGTTTTCCCTTAAACTTTCCTTGAGCCAGTGCTGCAATCTCACCAGGTGCCGCCGGCTCGGCTTTACGCTTTTGTTGCCGATTGGAATTACCTCCACCGGCCTCTTGGCCGACTGGCTTACTCTTCCCGCTACGGAGTCGATCCTCTTCTTCTCCGTTAGCGTACCGGGTGGATATCTCCATCATCCGAGTCAGAGTCATATCTCCAGTCCGACCGAACTTCAGGATCAACTCTCAGTATTTGACGCCTTCCTTGAAGGCGCACACTGCTTGATGCTCTCATACATTTTCAACGGTGTGATGCAAAGTGGTCCACCTCTGAATGAAGTCTCTCAAAGTCTCACTCGGCTTCTGCACAAAATGCTGCAACTCAGTCAATCCTGCTGGTCGCTTGCAAGTGCCCTCAAAAGTTCCGACGAACACTCGAGCCAGCTCTTCCCAACTGTATATACTACGTGGAGCCAACTGAGTCAACCACGCTCGGGCCGACCCTTCCAACATCAGGGGAAGATGTTTCATTGCTACTTCATCGTTTCCGCCTCCAATCTGCACAGCCACTCGGTAATCCTCAAGCCAAGTTTCAGGCTTGGATTCTCCAGTGAACTTACTAACTCCGGTTGCCAACCTGAAGTTGGGAGGAATCACTGCCGCCCTGATGGCTCCGCTGAAACACTCTAGACCTGAAACATGCACTCTGCTGCCACTTGGACGATCTCTTCCAGGGTCTTCTCTATGCGCTCTGTTCCGGTCGACTAGGCCTTGAACGAGAATGGATCTCACATCGAAACCTGGCTCTCTTGGGTCGACTGGTGCTCTGCGCTCGCCACTGTGATGGCGTCTATCATCGTTCTGCCGAGGCACATATGACGCACTCCTCGGAGGAGGCATGGGCACTCGACAATGATTGTCGCGGTCGAGCTGACGATCATACTGTCCATGGCCTTCACACCGCAGAGGCGATCTTGGGCTGTGGGCCGACTGAACTGTATCCGCTACTACGGATCTGCTGTGAATCCTATTCCACGACTGAGACACTGCTGTGTTCTTCTCTCCTACTGCCCCGAGCAGGGCCCGGATCTGCATCAACCCTCTGCCAGCCTCCGACTGGGAAGGTTGGATCGACTCTACTATTCAGGCCGCAGCTGTGTGGTTCTAAATCAGAGTATGGTATACCTTAGGCGGAGGCGGGAAATCTGCCGTTGACAGGACTCAGGGACCCGCTCCTGAGCCCGCTGGTCGAGAGCGTGCTACAGGTTCTCCAGTCGAGTGCGCTCAGCCAAATTAGCCAGACGCGCCTCTTCCAAGGCCCGAGCCTCGGGAGTTTCTCCAATGTGGGCGTGTGGAGTGCATCCATGTTGCGGCGACGAAGTTCTTCCCTCTGCTACGAAGAAAGGGGTTCGGGATGGTATTCCTCATGGACGCACGACGGATCGCCGCCACCATCTTTGCCGTCTTCGCGATGGAAGCCAGGTGGACCACGCGGTCCATCGACCATCAAGACTTCAGCCGCAGGGTCACTGCTATCGCACTCGGATGCGGTCTCCGCGGAGCCAGTCGACAGATCGAACAGGGCATGGAGAGTTTCGTCGGGCTCGATTGACGCGACTTGATGGGTGGCTGAACGCCGAGCCACCACGTGTTTCACCCACCGCTGAAGCCGCGATCGACCGGATCACTTGCGGCGGCGAACAGCGGGGAGGGAAGACACCATCAGAGCTGACTGATACTTGGTCGACGGCTGTCGGAGAAGGACACCGCGAATGCACGCCCGAAAGTGCGTCGGCCCTCGTACAAGGAGCGCCTCAATGTCAAGGGGAGCTTCTTGAAGCCAAGCGGAGTCGTCGGCAACGAAAACGAGCGCGCCGAGACGGATCTCGCGGCCCTCCGCCAATCCGCCACCAGAAACCATGATGATGATGATAGGAAAAACTTGCAACTTCACCAACAAGTCGCTATGACACCTGCCCCAAGGTGGGAGCCAACTGTCGTGGTTCTAAGGCTGACATTAGAAAGGGGGTAAGTATGGAGAGGCAAGATCTTAGCTATGGTGAAGGTGTACACACGAGTTTTACAAGTTCAGGCCCTTCTCGGTGGAAGTAACAGCCCTACGTCTTGGTGCCCGGAGGCGGTCGATTGGATTATATGTGTGATCTTATAGGAGTTGCGAACCCTTGTGCTAGAGGAGGGGGGTGGCTTATATAGAGTACGCTAGGACCCCCATCAACCTCCATTACAAGGGACTTAATGTACATAAAGTGGGGGCGTTACTGGTAACGCCAGCCTTAAGTGTTGTTAATGACCTTAAAGACTATGAGTGAACGCCTGTCCGTTGTAGTGCTGAGTGACTCCTGGTCTTTGGTAGGTCGAGTGATTCTCTAGATGGTCGAATGACAATAGGTAGGAGGACTCCCGAGTGACATGATTGTCGAGTGGATTACACTCGACATCTTCGACTGGGGGTCTCTTGCTGCTTCTTGGACTTCTTATCTTCTAGGGTAGTGACCTTGGGTAGGACGTATAGGTCAGGCCTATGACCCTACCCCAGGTCTGTATCCTCATCACCTGGCGCGCCAAATGTCGGATGTTGGGTTTCGGCAGACCCTTGAGGTTTGAACTCTGGGGTGCGCGCGAAGATCTTCCCCCTACCAATCCACGTCCAATCGCCTCGCGAGAATCTAAGCTAAAATCGATGAACAGTACGAGGTACACGAGATTTATACTAGTTCGGGCCACCATTGTGGTGTAATACCCTACTCTAGTGTGTGGTGTGGTGGATTGCCTCGGGGGCTGATGATGAACAGTACAGGGGAAGAACAGCCTCGCGAGAGGTGTTCTTGAGCTGGTGTGGTCTTCTCGTAGGGAAGGATTCGATCTCCCCTCTACTGTAGTGGCTATCTCTATTTATAGAGGCCCTGGTCCTCTTCCCAAATATTGAGCGGGAAGGGAGCCAACAACGGCTATTTTGAAGGGGAACATCTAGTACAAGTTATCCTGACTAAAGTTGGTCTTGGGCTGCCAGGCACTGGCGATGACGCCGTCTTGGGCTCCACGGTGACCTCCATCCTGCCGCTCTGCTGGTCTTGGTCTCGTTGCACCGAAACGGTAACCTTTGCCTGATGCCTTGGTACTCCACACCTGTGCTTGCCCCCTTTGCACCAAAGAGGAAACAAGGACACTGTGCAGGCCGGCGCCCGCCTGGCGCCCGCCTGGTCTCGATCGTCATGGCTTGCATCACAGGCACCTCGCGAGGTACCCTTGCCTTGATCTCTCCGCCTCCTCGCGAGCCTGCCTGGTGAGGCCACTCATGAGGAAGCCTTGCGTCGTCTGGCCCGTGAGGCTTGGCACCTCGCGAGGGTCTTGAGTTTGCGTTGATGAAGATGGGCGTACTGGGCCACCACTTGAGCCACGCCGCAGGCCACAGGCAGGCAAATCCGGGGACCCCCGTTCCCAGGACGCCGACAATGGACGACTTGCACTTTCATCGCTTGGGCACTCCATAGATGATCGACTTGCTCGTCGTCGCCTTGAGGATGATGAAGGGGAAGAACGGTTGATCAACAAGGTCTGAATCTCCTCCATCCTTGCATCTTGCTCGTCCTTTTGTGCGGAAAGCTTGTTGTTGATGTAGTCCCTTTTCCTTGCTTCGGAGTGACTAATGTTGATGGAGAGGTTCTTGATGCGCTCTCGCAATCTTGATTGTGTGCCTTGCCTTTGTCGTTGTAGATCGAAGATTGACGCTTGGGTGATGTAGTTGTTCGTGCCGTCTTTGTTGTCGAAGATCGGAGATGAAATGCCTTGACTATCCATCACAAGACTCGAGCAAATATGAGTGCGAGAAAGAGAAGAACTTATACGAAATGTACCTTGACCGATGTTGAAAATGGATCATGATCACTCAGTAGTGTAACAAGGAAATACCACAATTGGTACCGATCTTGTCAGTTTATCATACCTACACAAATAAGGCTTATAGTGGAGCTCGGTGAGGATAGTGGCACCAAAATTTGATGCAAAATGTTAGCAAGAGTCAATAATGTTGAAAGAGATTCACAAATTCACAAGTGAAACAAGTAGACCAATAGCAATGAATGGCACACACAAATGCACACACGGATAGATAAATGGGGTCGTGCAACCAAGGAATGAGCACAAAATGTGGAATCCACAGAAAACGCTTGTTTTGCACAACTCAAGAGAGATGCTAGCACGATTTCTCAATAGGCGGATACGACACTTGTGCACAACCTATAAGATGCAAAATGTAGCAACTTTCTATCCCAAATATGCTATTATGTATGGTTCTTGGTGTTTCTCAAGATGATCCAAGATGATCGGATATAACAATCTTATGTGCAATGTGGTATGATGCTATGGCACTTGCTTACAAGCTCTTTGCTCTCTCTCTTTTGCTTAAAAGCTTCTTCTTATTTTTATATGGCCACAATGCGAAATGCACAAACCAAGATAGCAATTGTGTATATGCGGGAACAATCTTGTGACACAAGGGATGATATAATGATACCAATATGATATGGTATGTATGCAATGGAACGGTGGATCACTAATGTGCACAAGTAACGTTGCCGGCAATACTCAAATGGCTAGTCTCGACAGGCAAGTAACGCAAAATGGGCTAGGGGTTATCAATGCAATTGCAAGTGGAATATACAATGATGTCGCTGAGCTTACCGTCCGTGTCAATGATGAGAGGCGGTGTTGTCAATGTCGACCCGTTTCTAATTAGCCGAAACACCTTAGGAAACGGAAAAACCACGAACTCAAAATCTCTAAAGGCAAATGTCAAATGGTGGTAGCGGAAATGTAATGATGGGTTTTGCAAGTAGGCAATGCGGGGGTGGAGGGTTATTGGATTATGTGAGTCGGAGTGGAAGATCACCGTCCCTAAGTAGCCAAAACATCTTAGGAGACACAACTCACAACTCAAACAAAATTGGGTTAAGTTGAGGTGGCGGAAGTGTATGGTGGGAAAGCCTATGCGGAAGTTTTAGTGGTGGTGGTTGATGAAGAAGCAATCTTCTCTAAGTAGCCAAAACACCTTAGGAGACTCGAATCACTACTCAAGCAACCACATATGCAATGGGGAACACAATGGGTTAGGTTGCGGAAGTCTATGGTGGTAATGCAGATGATATGGTGGAGGCCCTAGGCAAATATGATAAAGATCCAAAAATTTGATGGAGTCAAATGATGTTGGAGTTATTTTTGTGGGATGGGGGATGTCAATAGCTTCAAAACCAGCTAAAGAACGTCAAAAAATGGACTCCGGATGAATTAGTTATGGCCGAAATAAGAATTCAGCTGAGTCAGTGTCAGGGTTACCCGGACATCCGGGAGGAGGTCCGAATGATCCGGGCTTGGTCCGGATGATCCGGGAGTACTTCCGGATGATCCAGGTTCGTCAGCTCCGGTTCTGTTATTCGGGTGCGTGGGTTATCCTGACATCGGGAGAGGGTCTAGCTGATCCGGGAGGTGTCCGAATGAAACGGGAGAAGGTCCGGATGATCCGGGCAAGTCAAACTGCTCGGGATTTCCTCTCGCGGACGAATTAGTGGGCGGAAATGGATGATTTTCGGGGCAAATTTTGAGGAGATTTTGTGGATAGAAGGTGGGGAAACTTGGGGAGATGCTAGATCCACTCGAAACCAAGCAAATCCATGGATCAAAACCAACAAAACATCATCAAAACTCACAAATCACAAAAAAATTTGGGGCTATTTTTGGTGGGGATTTTCGAATTTAGGACAAAATCAAGCAAAAGAAGGCTAGAAAAAGAGGGGTAGGGGCTCCAAATTCGTGATCAACCTTGCTCTGATCCAAGATGATGTAGGGTGGAACCCTAAATGGCCGATCTTTCACGAACGGAGCAGATCCCGACTCACGAAGAACATGAGGGGAAAACGAGGGAAAAACACAAGAGGATCTCTCAAACCAACAAGATATAGTCACACATATGCTATACCCGAGTACACATATAGATCACACGGTCCAAAACCAACAAAGGACGATACATAGGATAACCGGTTCTTCTCCGTCAGTAGGTCTTGATGGGTCCACCCAAGAGGGGGTCTTGAATCCAACATGGATCTTCTCTGAAGAGGGGCCGCAGTCTCTCTTGAGGACTAGATCCATATGGATGAGCAAAGCTATCCTCACATATGAGCTAAACTAATGCTGACCCTCAAATGGAGGAGGGGGAAGAGTATATGTAGTCTAAGCCATGAAGGGGTAAGTGAGGGGCGAAGGGGTACATGGGCTTCGTCCCAAGTCATGCACGCAGGCGGGGTGCGGATAATCCGGATGGTGGCCCGAATGATCCGGGTGTCGGGGGTCCGGATGATCCGGGCGGCCGTCCGAATGATCCGGCTTCAGGTGAAACCTTCGGGTGTCTTCGACGCAGTTAGCCGGATCGTCCGGGTGGTCGTCCGGGCTCGGTCCGGATCATCCGGCTGGGGGTCGGGATGATTCGGGCAAGTCCTGTATTGTCCGTTCTTCTTCTTCCTTCTCCTCTTCCATGCTTGGCCTTGGTCCTTGGATCCTCCATGGTCATCTCAGTTGTACCTGAGTATATGCAAGGTCCATGCATGAGGTATTAACCATGTCTCATGTGTGGAAAGTGTTGGTTCGAAGAGGAGTGAGTTCACCTTGTGTCCAATGGCGTATGGTCGAGGTCTCATCGTATGTCGTCTTGGGGCTTGGGGAGTAGTCGAAGTGTACATGGGGATGAACGTGGGATGCTCCGCATCAAGACGAGACCCAACACAAGCGTGGGTGTACTCGAGGTCGAACCTGACCACCTTGTACTTCTCCTTGGCAAGCAACATCTCCATGATGTGGATGGAGTGCTCCACCCAGACCGGGTTGTTGGTGTACACCAACGAGAGCTCCGTGAACCTTTTGTGGGTGTCCACCATGGCATGCATGGTGAACTGCTGCTCATCGTTGGCAGCCGCTCGGAGTGCCATTGGAGCCGCGCAGGATACCCTCTAAGAGTTTGTCGTGGTGGGTGTGCTTCTTGCAATGGTGGGGCGCGATCGAAAGGTTGAAGAGACACAAGGGTTAAATGGCTGTTGTAATAATTGAGGGCCGGCCGGCTTGTAATCGTCACGTCTTGTCATGACGTTCATAGCGGAGGATTCCAGTGCACGATTGACAACACCGCACCGCGTGCATTTCGTTTGACCATGCGTGGGCTCGAAGAGGCGCCAAATGTATCGTCGGTGAGCCTGTTCCCACGCTACCACGCAGTTTACAGCGCAAGCTTCTCGCCCAGCTAGTTTGGCCATGCGTCGGCTAGAAGAGGGACAAATCGTGGGTGTTTATTGGCAAAAAGCTTTGTAAAAAATGAAGTGTTTGGAATGACTTTACCCGTGGGTGATGAGGTCAAAGTTACACAGAAGGGTGATGATGGACACTCGAGTGCAATAATTAATTCTGTGCTCTACAGGGCACACTGTTGAAGAAACCAACTGTGTGCAATAATGTCGAAGATCGCAGTCCATTTAGCTATACAGATCATGTTCTATGAGATCGACAAGGTAAATAGATTCGAGAATGGTTAATAAAATCGAAGTCCATTGCATATTAAGGTCAAAATAGTGCTACCAATATACGAGTCCCATACGATGCCATTTCAACAATTGTACCACAAAAGCTCGAAAATTACAAGGTTCAAATTCCAGAGTTATATGGCTCAAATTCAAAGATTACAAGGTTCAAACTGATATTAGAAATGAAATTCAGCTCATCAGCTCCAAACGCTCGCGCTGATCTGCTGAACATGGATATCAGAGAGGTTCAAACTAATATTACCACTTCTAAGTCTGGTTTCAAAACCTCATAATTTTTGCAAGGGGTCAGCCACTGAGAAGTCATGTATGGGGTTGACATGATGACTTCCGATTACTCTGTCATCTGAAGTTCCAAAATGAAATTCAGCATTTTTGGAGCCTATTCCATTCTGCCGCAGCCGCCAGTGTTGATCAACAAACCATTCATTTTTGCGAAATAAATGTAGGGAAAATCTCAATACCTTCAGCACTGCTCTGACAACAAAGAACATGGCGAATATAATCTCCGATAAGGTCCCTCGGTAGGAGTACAAAGTAATTTCTTAGAGATGCAGATCTAGGCATTCGACGTGATTGTTATACTGTATCACATTATCCACCACCGAGCCTAATCTTATCTGCAAAAGAAGAAAACGTGTTAGTGCCTACATGCAGTTTTGAACACTACTACAAGTCTATTTGGATTGCAGGATTTGTAAAATGCTCTAACATGCCATCTTTGATCCGACATGATTAACATGGGCATTTTAGTACAATCTAGCAAAATATAGCCTTCTTCATAAGAGGTTGGAGTGGATGAAAAGTTCCCTAAGATAACTAGTATAGATGAATCCAACGGAGAAATGCTTATGGATTGTAACCATATGGATCAAGTAACCAATATGGGGGGGGGGGACACGTATGTACTCAAATCCTCCAAAAAATCCTTCAGAAATCATAGTACATTGTCATTATAAACTTGGAAAAAGGTGTCACAAATTGAACTCCCCTATGGTTAACATTTAATAGGAAAGGAATATCACCTCGATATATAGCTTCTCTAGGCACGGAAAGCATCTCAGGAAACTGACAACTTGCTCCAAGTTGGGGCCGATAGATTCTAGTGCCAAGACCTTCACTGTGCGCAATTTCAGGGTCAAGCTTGTCGAAATCATTTTCTGGATGACAGACGAACATATATCTTTAAAATTAGAAATAATGTTAATTTCTAGAAGGAGAGGTAGAAGGTGGCTGTTTTACCTGAATGGGTGTGGATCCAATAACAAGTTCGGAGTATTTGTCAGACAAGTAGCTCACCATTGTCAATTTTGGCGCAGAAATGACATTGATTCTTGTTGGTCCTTCTTGATTAACTACATGTAATGTCTCAAATGCAGGTGTGTCCTCAGTGACCATACCGTGGTACACATCTTTTGATGTCTTCTTGCCGCACCAGCAACACACATAAATAGTCCAGAGAGTTATGGAGGTGATGTGGAAGCTACTCACCCATTGATCGCCTGAAGACGAAGGTACTCGAGTGCAGTACAACCATGAAGCAGGCGCTCCATGTCACTGTTTGGGAGGCAGACGGTGACGAGCTCGAGGTGCTTCAGTCGTGGTAGAATAAGTGTGGGCGCATCATTAAGGGGGGGGATGGCGGTTCCTAAACTTGGCGACGCGTAGCATGGGCGCGAGGCAGAGCACGGACGTTGGCAGTGAGCGTATATGCCCATCATCAAAAGCTCCTCGAGCTAATCTAGGGCGGGGGATCGGAACCAGTCGTCAAGATTGGCTCGGTCCTTGCCATTGGAATGGAACTTGTCCATTCTAAGGCCTCTGCTTGGGCCAGGGTGACTGTCGAGGATCTTGGAGAATGCATCCAAGCTTTTCTGATAGCCATGGCAGAGCTCATGGGTGTTGATGAGGTCGAGAGGGGCGGAGTTCCATAGGGGGCGCCACCGTCGGGAAAGGACGGTTGTCTGCGCCCCATATTTGATTGGGAGGAGGAAGATGATGACTGTCAACATATCATTGGGGAGGCTGCTGATGAAGTCTAAACCTGCTGGAGTCGCTTGCGGTTCTTGCTCGCCCCGCCTCCGCTTGTTGGCAGCCCCGTTCTCCACCTCTGGAGTCTCCTTGTCAGTGGCGCTTTCTGATAGAAGTGGGAGTACGGGGAATATTTAATTAAAACAGGGCAATAGAAAAATGTATTGGTAACTAGGAGTTATTAGGTAGGAATATAGTAAGAAAATAGAATAATAATTGGTTGCTTAAATACTACACAATTCATTTGATATTGCTGGGTAAGTCAACATGGAGATACTTGAAAAGAAAACTTACTTCGAAAAAAGTCTGGACGGATGATATCGTTGGGGAAGTTAGCATATATCTCATGACCAGGCACTTTTATGTGCAGTGCAATTTTAGTGCCAGCTTTCAGTACATAAAACTTAGAAATTTCTTTCCAAAGGCCAGTGCCAAAATAGGAGTCACCACGTTCATCGAGTCCGACAGTAGCAACGACTGTAAATCCATGGTTTGTGTTCAGTATGACATCCCTGCAGTCTTGATTTATGTACAGGGAAAGATTGTGCACTATAGATTCTGTTGCATAGCAAGGGACGCGCTGCAGAAAATGGTAGGATTGTTAAAGAAAATATGGTAAAATGCAAATATGGGCCCAAATTGAAAGAACTATATAGCAGTTGAAATCGAAGGACAAAAATCTATAATTAAACAGATAGGGTAAACATGATGTCATGGAAATATGAGAGTAATAGAAAGAACAATACATCATTCATTTGCCTAATATAGAAAGAAGAGGGGAAAAAATCCCCTTTGACGTAGATGGTGCATGTGGCACCTTTTATCCAAATGTAGCAATACTTAGTATATGTTCAGGAAAGTAGGCCATGCCAACCTATTTAGGGTGATATTGAACATACCACGCACATCCTCAAGTCATCTGGTACGGTGAGATGGAACTCCATGGATGTCCGGCGGAGGCCGCAAAGTCCTGATGTGTCCGTGCACTGTACACTCTATGAATAAAAAAACCCTCAAATCATCTCGAATAAAAATGAATTCACGGCGATTTCGGCCGGGTGATTAAAGGAGGCAGATGAACTAGGATAAGAGATGAGACAATATCTCATTAGATTAGTTACCTTGTTGTCTATGAGAAAAAACCCTTTGTAGGGCGAATTCCTCAACCGGGCGGAGCTGGGTCGACTGTGAGCAGCGTCGAGAAAGTCGATGGTGATAGGCGGCAGCAAGCGAAAGTGGCGAAATGCGGTGGGGTTTGCCGGTAGTCCATGTGTGATTGATGCAACAGGCAAAATGAAAGTCATTCCACACGGTTCCAATTTTGGGAACCGTGTGTGATTGACGTACTACCTCCATCCTGGTTTATTGGTCCCCTTTGTAATTTGTACCAAATTTTGACCAAGTATATAACTAACAAATGTTTATGCATGTCACCAAAAATTATATCATTGAACACTATGTTCAAATACGCATCCAACGATATAATTTTTGCTGACCTGCACTAACATTTTGTCAGTTAAATATTTGGTCAAATTTAACACAGATTACAAAGGGAAACAATAAACCAGGACGGATAGGTAGATTCCACCAACCGAAGTGATTGCATCCATATCCCACATTTAGACATAACTAAACATAGATTAAACATACTCAGACATAGATAATAAGCGCACACAAGGATAGTTCAACCATAAGTACATAGTTCAACTGTCATTAAGCATACTCAAGCATACATAGTTCGATCCCCCATCTCATCTCATCTGCTGGCACTATCCTAAAGCTTCTCCAGGTACTTGGCGTACGCACCGTGCACCACCCCGCAAGAAAACTTCTGCTTGAAGGAGCCAGCGGCCCGTCCTCTTGCATGCGCCAAAAAATTTTGATACGCGTCATGAAGCTTGTGGTTGCAAAATGTGCATCGATAGCCGCCATCACAGGTCCTAATACGTCTGTTATGCGTTCCTGCATAAAGCCTCCTCAAGATTTGCCTCTTGCACCTCCTCTGGCGATCTTCATCCTTGCTATCCACATCGTCAGACATCACATGTACAAATAGTAAAACAAATTTGGCATAAAATCAATATTTACATGCCGTGAAGTAGAATTAGGAATTATGGCTATTTTTATACATATCCAGAGATTATGGATCGATTTTTAAGCACATACATCTATGTACATACCAATCTTGAAGAAAATAATGGCACAAATATATATGTAGGTCATTCAAAATCAATCGTCAAGTCCTGGCTAGGAATTATTAGCACGAACACTAACCCTACTCGAATTACTAGAAGAAATCATTTGCCCAGATGAAAGAACTAATCACTTATCACTCGTACCATTTATACAATCAATCCACTACACGGATCTAACGAAACTTACTCAGATTTCATGGATGGGAGAACATAACCATAGGATTTCTATTCCAAAAAGGAGAGGCAGGAGTAACCAGAGAAACCGTAGGATCTATTTGACACATAAATGGGTATACATGACTAACCAGTTGTCCATCATCATCGGAGTGGTCATCGGAGTCATCGCCGGAGTGGTCGTCGGAGTCGTCGCCAGGGTCGTCGCCCGAGTCGTCAGCGGAGTCGGTGTGGAACTCCGCCTCCGGCTATCGAAGCATGACACCGTCGATGACGTCAGGGTGCAACGATACCTCGCCGGTGGTGAAGGCAACCTCTGTCTCCATCTCCATGCCGTGCTCCAGTGCTTCAGCAGCCCCGCGTAGCCACTCCCTCCGATGGGGCGCTTCGGCGGCATCCTCATACACCGACGTCTTCGAGGACTGAGAGCAGCGTCAAGAATGCAAGCAGAGAGAGAGGATTGTGTGTGTGGCGAGGATGGGGGGTGTGGCTGCTCGGGCGCACCATTAATATGGAGTAGTGGGGAGAGAGGCGAGTGGCGGTCAAACGCTGGCTCGCCTCCCGGTGAGCCTGTGCACCAGACTGTTGGGGAACGTAGCAGAAATTCAAAATTTTCCTACGTGTCACCAAGATCTATCTATGGAGAAACTAGCAACGAGGGGAAGGAGAGTGCATCTACATACCCTTGTAGATCTCTAAGCGGAAGCGTTCAAGAGAACGGGGTTGAAGGAGTCGTACTCGTCGTGATCCAAATCACCAGAGATCCTAGTGCCAAACGGACGGCACCTCCGCGTTCAACACACGTACAGCTCGGTGACGTCTGCCACGCCTTCATCCAGCAAGGAGAGAGGGAGACGTTGAGGAAGATTCCGTCCAGCAGCAGCACAACGGCGTGGTGGTGGTGGAGGAGCGTGGCAATCTTGCAGTGCTTCGCCAAGCACCGCGGGAGAGGAGAAGGGAGAGAGGTAGGGCTGCGCCAAGAGGGAGAGAAACTCATGTGTTGGCAGCCCTCAAGACCTCAACTATATATAGGGGAGAGGGGGGGGGGTGCTACCCCTCTAGGGTTTCCACCCCAAGGGGTGCGGTTGCCCCCAATCCCATCTAGGGTGGCGGCCAAGGGGGGGGAGAGGGGAAACTTGCCCCCCAAGTTAGGTGGGTGCGCCCCCTCCCCCAACCCTAGGCGCCTTGGGCCCTTGTGGGGGGCGCACCAGCCCACCTGGGGCTGGTCCCCTCCCACACTTGGCCCATGCAGCCCTTTGGGGCCGGTGGCCCCACTTGGTGGACACCCGGGACCCTCCCGGTGGTCCCGGTACGTTACCGATAAAACCCGAAACTTTTCCGGTAACCAAAACAGGACTTCCCATATATAAATCTTTACCTCCGGACCATTCCACAACTGCTCGTGACGTCCGGGATCTCATCCAGGACTCCGAACAACATTCAGTAACCACATACAAACTTCCTTTATACCCCTAGCGTCATCGAACCTTAAGTGTGTAGACCCTACGGGTTCGGGAATCATGTAGACATGACCGAGACGTTCTCCGGTCAATAACCAACAGCGGGATCTGGATACCCATGTTGGCTCCCACATGTTCCACAATGATCTCATCGGATGAACCACGATGTCAAGGACTCAATCGATCCTGTATACAATTCCCTTTGTCTAACGGTATTGTACTTGCCCGAGATTCGATCGTCGGTATACTGATACCTTGTTCAATCTCGTTACCAGCAAGTCTCTTTACTCGTTCCGTAACACATCATCCCATGATCAGCCCCTTGGTCACACTGTGCACATTATGATGATGTCCTACCGAGTGGGCCCAGAGATACCTCTCCGTTAACCGGAGTGACAAATCCTAGTCTCGATTCGTGCCAACCCAACAGACACTTTTGGAGATACCTGTAGTGCACCTTTATAGCCACCTAGTTACGTTGTGACGTTTGGTACAACCAAAGCATTCCTACGGTATCCGGGAGTTGCACAATCTCATGGTCTAAGGAAATGATACTTGACATTTAGAAAAGCTTTAGCATACAAACTACGATCTTTGTGCTAGGCTTAGGATTGGGTCTTGTCCATCACATCATTCCCTAATGATGTGATCCCGTTATCAACGACATCCAATGTCCATGGTCAGGAAACCGTAACCATCTATTGATCAACGAGCTAGTCGACTAGAGGCTTACTAGGGACATGGTGTTGTCTATGTACCAACATCCAAAGAGTTTACTAGTGTCTAAACTAGTTCACATCACCATGTGAATAAGACTCAATGAGTTCTGGGGTTTGATCATGTTTTGCTTGTGAGAGAGGTTTTAGTTAACGGGTCTGCAACATTCAGATCCGTATGTATTTCGCAAATTCTCTATGTCATATTGTAAATGCTGCTTCCGCGCTCCACTTGGAGCTATTCCAAATGGTTGCTCCACTATACGTATCCGGTTTGCTACTCAGAGTCATTCGGATAGGTGTTAAAGCTTGCATCGACGTAACCCTTTACGCCGAACTCTTTATCACCTCCATAATAGAGAAACATGTCCTTATTTACTCCAAGGAAAAATTTTGACCGCTGTCCAATGATCCATTCCTGGATCATTCTTGTACCCCTTTACTGACTCATGGCAAGGCACACTTTCGGTGCGGTACACATCATAGCATACTATAGAGCCTACGTCTAAAGCATAGGGGACGACCTTCATCCTTTCTCTCTTTTCTGCTATGGTCGAGCTTTAAGTCTTAACTTCATACCTTACATTTCAGGCAAGAACTCCTTCTTTGACCGATCCATCTTGAACACCTTCAAGATCATGTCAAGGTATATGCTCATTTGAAAGTACCATTAAGAGGTTTTGATCTATCCTTATAGATCTTGATGCTCAATGTTCAAGTAGCTTAATCCAGGTTTTCACTTGAAAAACACTTTTCAAATAACCCTATATGCTTTACAGAAAAATCTACATCATTTCTGATCATCAATATGTCAACGACATATACTCATCAGAAATTCTATAGTGCTCCCACTCACTTCTTTGGAAATACAAGTTTCTCACAAACTTTGTATAAACCCAAAATCTTTGATCATTTCATCAAAGTGTATATTCCAACTCTGAGATGCTTACTCCAGTCCTTAGAAGGATCGCTGGAGCCAGCATACCTTTTAGCATCCTTAGGATCGACAAAAACTTTCTGATTGTATCACATACAACCTTTCCTTACGAAAACTGGTAAGGAAACTCGTTTTTGACATCCATCTGCCAGATTTCATAAATGCATCTAATGCTAACATGATTCCGACGGACTTAAGCTTCGCTACGGATGAGAAAATCTCATCGTAGTCAACTTCCTTGAACTTGTGAAAACTCTTCGCCACAAGTCGAGCTTCATAGACGGTGACATCACCATCCACGTCCGTCTTCTTCTTAAAGATCCTTTATCTCAATGGCTTGCCGATCATTGGGCAAGTCCACCAAAGTCCATGCTTTGTTCTGATACATGGATCCTATCTCGGATTTCATGGCTTCTAACCATTTGTCGGAATATGGGCCCACCATCGCTTCTCCATAGCTCGTAGGTTCATTGTTGTCCAGCAACATGACCTTCAAGACATGATTACTGTACCACTCTGAAGTAGTACGCATCCTTGTCACCCTACGAGGTACGGTAGTGACTTGATCCAAAATTTCATGATCACTATCATGAGCTTCTACTTCAATTGGTGTAGGTGCCACAGGAACAACTTCCTGTGCCCTGCTACACACTAGTTGAAGTGATGGTTCAATAACCTCATCAAGTCTCCACCATCCTCCCACTCAATTTTCAAGACAAACTTTTCTCGAGAAAGGACCCGATTCAAGAAACAATCCCTATTGCTTTCGGATCTGAATTAGGAGGTATACCCAACTGTTTTGGGTGTCCTATGAAGATGCATTTTATCCGCTTTGGGTTCGAGCTTATCAACCTGAAACTTTTTCACATAAGCATCGCAGCCCCAAACTTTTAAGAAACGACAACTTAGGTTTCTCTAAACCATAGTTCATACGGTGTCATCTCAACGGAATTACGTGGCGCCCTATTTAAAGTGAATGCGGTTGTCTCTAATGGCTAACCCATGAACGATAGTGGTAATTCGATAAGAGACATCATGGTATGCACCATATCCAATAGGGTGCAACTATGATGTTCGGACACACCATCACACTATGGTGTTCCATGCGGTATTAATTATGAAACAATTTCCACAGTGTCTTAATTGCGTGCCAAAGCTTGTAACTCAGATACTCATCTCAATGATCATATCATAGACATTTTATCCTCTTGTCACAATGATCTTTAACTTCACTCTGAAATTACTTGAACCATTCAATAATTAAGACTTGTGTTTCATCAAGTAAATATACTCAACATCTACTCGAATCATCTGTGAAGTCAGAACATAACGATATTCACTGCATGCCTCAGCACTCATTGGACTGCACACATCAAAATGTGTTACTTCCAATAGGTTGCTACCTTGTTCCATCTTACTGAAACCGAGGCTTTTCAGTCATCTTGCCCGTGTGGTATGATTTGCATATCTCAAGTGATTCAAAATCAAGTGAGTCCAAACGATCCATCTGCATGGAGTTTCTTCATGCGTATACACCAATAGACATGGTTTGCATGTCTCAAACTTTTCAAAAACGAGTGAGTCCAAAGATCCATCAACATGGAGCTTCTTCATGCGTATTATACCAATATGACTTACATGGCAGTGCCACAAGTAAGTGGTACTAGCATTACTATCTTATATCTTTTGGCATGAAAATGTGTATCACTATGATCGAGATTCAATAAACCATTCCTTTAGGTGCAAGACCATTGAAGGTATTATTCAAATAAACAGACTAACCATTATTCTCCTTAAACGAATAACCGTATTGCGATAGACATAATCCAATCATGTCTATGCTCAACGCAAACACCAAATAACAATTATTTAGGTTTAACACCAATCTCGATGGTAGAGGGAGCGTGCGATATTTGATCACATCAATCTTGGAAACACTTCCAACACATATCGTCAGCTCACCTTTAGCTAGTCTCTGTTTATTCCGTAGCTTTTATTTCGAGTTACTAACACTTAGCAACCGAACCGGTATCTAATACCCTGCTGCTACTAGGAGTACTAGTAAAGTACACATTAACATAATGTATATCCAATATACTTCTATCGACCTTGCCAGCCTTCTCATCTACCAAGTATCTAGGGTAATTCTGCTCCAGTGGCTGTTCCCCTTATTACAAAAGCACTTAGTCTCGGGTTTGGGTTCAACCTTGGGTTTCTTCACTAGAACAGCAGCTGATTTGCCGTTTCATGAAGTATCCCTTATTACCCTTGCCCTTCTTGAAAGTAGTGGTTTCACCAACCATCAACAATTGATGCTCCTTCTTGATTTCTACTTTCGCGGTGTCAAACATCGTGAATACCTCAAGGATCATCATATCTATCCCTGATATGTTATAGTTCATCACGAAGCTCTAGCGGCTTGGTGGCAATGACTTTGGAGAAACATCACTATCTCATCTGGAAGATCAACTCCCACTCGTTTAAAGTGATTGTTGTACTCAGACAATCTGAGCACAAGCTCAACGATTGAGCTTTTCTCCCTTAGTTTGCAGGCTAAGAAAATCGTCGGAGGTCTTATACCTCTTGACGTGGGCACGAGCCTGAAATCCCAATTTCAGCCCTCGAAACATCTCATATGTTCCGCGACGTTTCGAAAACATCTTTGGTGCCTCAACTCTAAACCGTTTAACTAAACTATCACGTAGTTATCAAAACGTGTATGTCCGATGTTCGTAACATCCACAAATGACGTTTGGGGTACTGCACACTGAGCGATGCATTAAGGACATAAGCTTTCTACTGTCCGCATAATCGCTACTGTCAACTTTCAACTATATTTTCTCTAGGAACATATCTAAACAGTGGAACTAAAACGCGAGCTTACAACATAATTTGCAAAGATCTTTTGACTATGTTCAGGATAATTAAGTTCATCTCATGAACTCCCACTCAGATAGACATCCCTCTAGTTATCTAAGTGATTACATGATCCGAGTCAACTAGGCCGTGTCCGATCATCACGTGAGACGGACTAGTCATCATCGGTGAACATCTTCATGTTGATCGTATCTACTATACGACTCATGCTCGACCTTTCGGTATCTTGTGTTCCGAGGCCATGTCTGTACATGCTAGGCTCGTCAAGTCAACCTAAGTGTTTCGCGTGTGTAAATCTGGCTTACACCCGTTGTATGTGAACGTAAGAATCTATCACACCCGATCATCATGTGGTGCTTCGAAACGACGAACTTTCGCAATGGTGCACAGTTAGGGGGAACACTTTCTTGAAATTTTAATGAGGGATCATCTTATTTACTACCATCGTTCTAAGCAAATAAGATGTATAAACATGATAAACATCACATGCAATCAAATAGTGACATGATATGGCCAATATCATTTTGCTCCTTTTGATCTCCATCTTCGGGCCACATGATCATCATCGTCACCGGCATGACACCATGATCTCTATCATCATGATCTCCATCATCGTGTCTTCATGAAGTTGTCTCGCCAACTATTAATTCTACTACTATGGCTACCGGTTAGCAATAAAGTAAAGTAATTACATGGCGTTGTTTTAATGACACGCAGGTCATACAATAAATTAAGACAACTCCTATGGCTCCTGCCGGTTGTCATACTCATCGACATGCAAGTCGTGATTCCTATTACAATAACATGATCAATCTCATACATCACATATATCATTGATCACATTCTTTTGGCCATATCACATCACATAGCATACCCTGCAAAAACAAGTTAGACGTCCTCTAATTGTTGTTTGCATGTTTTACGTGGCTGCTATGGGTTTCTAGCAAGAACGTTTCTTACCTACGCAAAAACCACAACGTGATATGTCAATTGCTATTTACCCTTCATAAGGACCCTTTTCATCGAATCCGTTCCGACTAAAGTGGGAGAGACTGGCACCCGCTAGCCACCTTATGCACCAAGTGCATGTCAGTCGGTGGAACCTGTCTCACGTAAGTGTACGTGTAAGGTCGGTCCGGGCCGCTTCATCCCACAATACCGTCGAAACAAGATTGGACTAGTAACGGTAAGCATATTGAACAAAATCAATTCCCACAACTACTTTGTGTTCTACTCGTGCAAAGAATCTACGCAATAGACCTAGCTCATGATGCCACTATTGGGGAACGTAGCAGAAATTCAAAATTTTCCTACGTGTCACCAAGATCTATCTATGGAGAAACCAGCAACGAGGGGAAGTAGAGTGCATCTACATACCCTTGTAGATCGCTAAGAGGAAGCGTTCAAGAGAACAGGGTTGAAGGAGTCGTACTCGTCGTGATCCAAATCACCGGAGATCCTAGTGCCGAACGGACGGCACCTCCGCGTTCAACACACGTACAGCCCGGTGACGTCTCCCACGCCTTGATCCAGCAAGGAGAGAGGGAGAGGTTGAGGAAGACTTCATCCAGCAGCAGCACAACGGCGTGGTGGTGGTGGAGGAGCGTGGAAATCCTGCAGGGCTTCGCCAAGCACCGCGGGAGAGGAGAAGGGAGAGAGGTAGGGCTGCGCCAAGAGGGAGAGAAACTCATGTGTTGGCAGCCCTCAAGACCTCAACTATATATAGGGGAGAGGGAGGGGGGCCCGCCCCCTCTAGGGTTTCCACCCGAAGGGGTGCGGTTGCCCCCAATCCCATCTAGGGTGGCGGCCAAGGGGGGGAGAGGGGAAACTTGCCCCCCAAGTTAGGTGGGTGCGCCCCCTCCCCCAACCCTAGCCGCCTTGGGCCCTTGTGGGGGGGGCGCACCAGCCCACCTGGGGCTGGTCCCCTCCCACACTTGTCCCATGCAGCCCCCCGGGGCCGGTGGCCCCACTTGGTGGACCCCCGGGACCCTCCCGGTGGTCCCGGTACATTACCGATAAAACCCGAAACTTTTCCGGTGACCAAAACAGGACTTCCCATATATAAATCTTTACCTCCGGACCATTCCGGAACTCCTCGTGACGTCCGGAATATCATGCAGGACTCCGAACAACATTCGGTAACCACATACAAACTTCCTTTATAACCCTAGCATCATCGAACCTTAAGTGTGTAGACCCTACGGGTTCGGGAATCATGTAGACATGACCGAGACGTTCTCCGGTCAATAACCAACAGCGGGATCTGGATACCCATGTTGGCTCCCACATGTTCCACGATGATCTCATCGGATGAACCACGATGTCAAGGACTCAATCGATCCCGTATACAATTCCCTTTGTCTAACGGTATTGTACTTGCCCGAGATTCGATCGTCGGTATACCGATACCTTGTTCAATCTCGTTACCGGCAAGTCTCTTTACTCGTTCCGTAACACATCATCCCGTGATCAACCCCTTGGTCACACTATGCACATTATGATGATGTCCTACCGAGTGGGCCCAGAGATACCTCTCCGTTAACCAGAGTGACAAATCCTAGTCTCGATTCGTGCCAACCCAACAGACACTTTCGGAGATACCTGTAATGCACCTTTATAGCCACCCAGTTACGTTGTAACGTTTGGTACACCCAAAGCATTCCTACAGTATCCGGGAGTTGCACAATCTCATGGTCTAAGGAAATGATACTTGACATTTAGAAAAGCTTTAGCATACGAACTACGATCTTTGTGCTAGGCTTAGGATTGGGTCTTGTCCATCACATCATTCCCTAATGATGTGATCCCGTTATCAATGACATCCAATGTCCATGGTCAGGAAACCGTAACCATCTATTGATCAACGAGCTAGTCAACTAGAGGCTTACTAGGGACATGGTGTTGTCTATGTACCCACACATGTATCTGAGTTTCCTATCAATACAATTATAGCATGGATAATAAACGATTATCATGAACAAGGAAATATAATAGTAACTAATTTATTATTGCCTCTAGGGCATATTTCCAACACGGACTTCTGGCATGCCTACCATCATTTCACACAGCTACTCACACGCCTCCCGATGACACTGCGCAGTGAGAACGCCTCCATCAATTCACACACCTGCACAAACGCCTCACGGACTGCCTACGCGACGGACTGCTTGCATGCGTCCCATCAACTCATGCCCGCTCGCACAACACACGGGTCCACTACTAGGGAAAAGCCTATACACAAAATCTTACCAGCAGCGCTCCTCAAAATACGACGCTACTGCTATTTAGCAGCAGCGCATGATAGCAAAATGCGCTGCTGAATGGAAAATAGTAGTAGCGTGTCCACCACAAAACGCGCTACTGCTCTAATTGCCATGACCTCGCCCCCCGCTAGTTATAGCAGTAGCGCCCTATAATGAACCGCCCTACTGCTATGGAAGTTAGTAGCAGCGCGCTTCGAAGAAAACCGCTACTGCTAATATCAGCCCACAAGTTTAGTCCCACCTCGCTCCGTGAACAGGGTGTTTACCACCTTAAATATGTTATTTCTGAAACTATCACAACCAGTTGGTCTTCACTGAACTCTATGTGTAAATTTTGTGGCCGCAATATGAGTCCTCTCCGGTTCCTACCGGAGAGGACTCATATTGACAATTCAGATTGTACACAAAAAGATCATTGATGGCCAATGTATTTTTGCATTGACGTATTTTTGTATAGTTACACTTAGCAGTAGCGGTTTATATGCATAGCGCTACTGCTATTCAGATTAGCTGTAGCGCGTTTTGGCAAACGCGCTACAACTATCCCTACGTTATCCCCATGCGCACGACCGACCCTCTCTCTCACTGACACTCTCACTCTCGCCCGCGTGCCGATAACCATCGTCGTGCGTCGTCGCCGCCGCCGCCTTCGTCCGTCCGCCGCCGAGGTACTCCCCTCCTTCCGTCCCTCCTCCCTCCTCCTCGCACACCCTCCCTCCACCTGCGGCCGCCCCTCCCTCCTACGCCGCCGCCCTCCTTCCTCCGTCTGCGGCCGCCCCTCCTCCGTCCGACGCCGGCAGCCCTCCTCCCACGCCCTCGACCTCACCGCCGCCACCCAAGCCCACCCAGCACCGCCACCTCTCGATCCCGATCCCGCCCTCGCTGCCCCTAGCTACCTCTCCGTCGCCCCCACCCCCTGCCACTAGTTAGTACTAGATTTAGTAGTAGTAGATGTTAATTTAGGGTTCATAGCTAGTACTAGATGTTGCTTAGTTAGTACTAGATTTTTAGTAGTAGTTGATGTTAATTACTAGTAGTGATCGTACTAGTTAACTAGGGCAGTATGATTAATAGTAGTTGTAGTTGAACTACTTTAGTTCTAGTTGAACTAGTTTAGTAAGTAAATTAATAAACTAGTTGAACGAGTTGAATTAATAAAACTAATGTATTTTTAGTAAGATAATTAATATAACTAGTTGAACTACTTTATTTTTAGAAAGAACTAGTTTTTTTCTATTTATAGTAAGTTTATATTTAGTAAGAACTAGTTGAATTAATAAAACTAGTTGAACATGTCATATTTGTTGTTATTTTTTAGTTTAAGCAATTATTCGGGATGTATTAGTGATAACTTATACGGTTTCAGGTGACCACCGTCGTCCCTGTCACCGACCCGCTCCGACATCCCCGCCGTTGTCCCAGTCACCGACCCCCTCCGACATCGAGGTGAGACCAGCCAAATATCCTTGTATATCTTGTGTTGTTGCTCAAATAGGATATGTGGTTGCCCAAGTGGCCGTTCATGTTCAGTTTACATCTCCGAGTGGCCTATGTTTCGCCGATGTGTTGATTAATTTCCGTTCCAGCAAATTTCAGGCGCTCGATATGTCCTTTTTTAGCAAAGGTCATGCCGGATTTTTTTCATGAATTCTGGCATGACTTGTGCTAGAATATGTACACGTTTAATCTTTGAATTATGAATGTAGGAAATGTCGTACTCGGACGACGACAGTCTCCCGGGGAAGTGCAGCTGGTGCCACGATGATCGAGGTATGTGTGACAGGTTCGTTGAGCTGGACAAAGATCGGCACTTCAGCATTAAGCTCGAGGAGACCTTCGATGTTGAAACAGTACGCAACAACGACAAGTGTTTTTTTCGTAATTAAGCATGACTTCAACTATTTCAACGTCTAATTTTCGTATTTTACAATTCGACTAGCTTATCCCATGCCATGCAAGACGCTATGTCTTGGAGAGGATGGGTTTTGAAGACCATGAAAATTTTTAAACAAAGAAAATACAACTAAGGACCCATCATGATATGGATTTTGAAGTAAATCTGTGCAATGCTCAGAGCGTAACCCATTTTGGTTGCCAAAATTGGGAAGCACTTTGCAAAATGTATGGTTTTTATGAGGGTATGATTGTCACCATGGATCTTGGTGATCCTGACATCGAGCAAGACAATATGGACATTTGGGTCCTTGTTGATACGCTTCCGATTGTACCGCTATGTGAGTTTCTCAAACATAGTTATTAACTAATTTATATTGTTTATTTCAAAATAGTTGATAGCTTATTTCCATTGACAGCTTATTTTGATTCTTCAAAGACTGTGCGGAAGATGGTAGATAAAAACCACTACACCGATGGCACCGAATTAACGTATAAGGAGAAAAATCATCTGATCGCATTTTGTACTCTTCTTGAGAATTACAATAACTATTATCGAACTCCTCCAAATTATGGTGAATACGTGCCACTAGTGCATGTGTTGAACCACGATAACTTCTCTGGAGATACCCTGGTAAGATTTTTTACTATTACAACATCCGTGCATATTTTGCATACTTCTAAAACTAGTACATCATTGCTAACTACGAAGTTTTATTATGTTTTTCAACAGAAACTCCCGATGGATTGTGTGCCTCATCTGATGTCTCTGAATGGTCGCCTCTCAGTTCTGAACATACTGCCAGGTAAATCTAGGGAGCTCACCTGTGCATATCGGATTTCTAAAACTGGTGAACACATGTTCATCAAAGAATCAAGAAATGTATGGACATTCCCAAGGAGGTTCTTGTAAGTAACATTCAGCGAAAGGCAAGAATTGGAGACAGGCTAGTCTCCATTCTCCATAATGGAGAGTCAGGGGCTATCTTGTTTTTTGCTATTTTACCTTAGAAAATGTAGTAGGTCTTAATCGAATGTAGTAGGTCCTATGAGGTACAATATGTTTATTATGTGGTAATGTGTTAGAGTTGATAATGAGGAGTACTCGTGATTACGACTAGTGACCAATTTGCTATGTGATGTCATTGATGAAAACAGTGATCTTGAGGAGGTGTTATATGACAATGATGTATTATGATGATAAGTTGTTAATGATATGATGATGATGATGATATTATTATATCATTGGGTGAAAGAACCGCGGATTAGTTTCAAGTGGATGGACATCCACTTGAAACTAGTCCACGGTTCTTTCACCCCGTGATGTAATAACTCATTATGATGTAAAAACAATCTCTAAATTCCTGTTGCATGAAAACTTGTGTAAAGGTCTATGAATACAACATGAAATAAAAAAGAAATAAAATACTAAATAATAGTAGTAGCGCGGGAAAGGAGAAGCGCTACTACTAATTACCAGTAGCGCTGTTCTGAAGAAGCGCTACTACTAAGTCAATTTAGCAGTAGCGTGGATCTAGGCGTGCTATTGCTAAGCTTTAGCTGTAGCGCCTTATTAGTAGCGCTCCTTCCCGCGCTACTAATAGGCCTAAAACCCGCGCTACTGCTAGGCTTTTCCCTAGTAGTGGTCGCGTGGCGGCACGTATATTTTTTCTATTTGGATGATTAATGTTGTCGCTTTATTGCCTAAACAAAGCATGGCACGTATCCATTGTTGGTCTAACGCTCAAGATTCAAATAAATAATCCGTTAGGGATATTGGTTCCCAATTATTAATAATCTCCTGTTTGCAAGAAGATAAAGATTACATCAAAATTGGTCTCAAATTTGACAAAAAAGTACAATGCCACTTTGTATTGGTGTCCATATGACAACACGATAAGTTTCATGAATTTCAAATATGTTTTGGATGTACTAGAATTTAGAAATCAAGATTCTCAATGTTTGAAATTTCTTGCATGGGGAGTAAACATGCACCCAGTGAGATACATGTGTTTTTGCAATCCATTTAGGTGCACTGTCACATGTGCATGTAGCTCAAGTTTGATTTTTGCACATTAAACCCCTAGAAAATCAATCAATGTACTAAAACATCTTAATGATCTTTGTTTTTCTAATTAAAATGTCCCTCCTTTGGTAACATATGTTCACCGCGGGATAATTTAACATGCATCGTAGTTGCGGTGGATTCGTGGTGTGTGTGTGGGTGTGTGCGTCTGGGGGTGGTGGGTGGCTCGCAGTACACTACGAGTCATGAACCACCATGTGGGTTGGCCGTTTTGTGAGGTAGGTGCCACATCAGAGTCATGAATTTGTTTTTTAAAACATTACACGGCCCTTTCATACATACATGTGTTGGCCACATGCAGTCGATGGTTGTCCTACACGACACTCGATACTCATGTGTGATGCTTTTTGTGGTCCCGCGAGGTCGTCGTCCATCACTTTGATGAACAACCGGCAGTGAGGTTAATTTGACCAGCAAATTCAAATATTTTTTATTTGTGTTATGGTGGGAGTATATATTTTGTATGCGTCGAAGAGGTGGGAGGGGACTAGCATATATACTATACATACACGTCCGTGAACACGTACACCTCACTCAGTGTCAGGACTTTTCAGTTTCCGAGGCACGTGCCACATCGAAGTTGTGAAATTGTCTATTCAAACATCACACAACACCTCTTTGGGCCACATGCATGCAGGCGGTGGTTATCCTAGGACACTCACGTGTGACGCTTCCATTTGTGGGCCCACGAGGCCATCATCGATGCATGCATCACTTTGACCTACATCGGGAGAGGTTAATTAACTTCACCATCAAGGAGGATTCTTTATGGGTTGTATTACGGTAGGAGCATATACTATGCGTCGAATAGGGGGAAGGGGACCATCATATGTAGTATGCTTCATGAACCTTGCTCTGTGTGGGCGAGCCAGTCCTCGTAGAGGTCGTCAACTGGACGGTAGTGCAGGAGCTCACGCGCCAGGAGCAACGCGGCGTGCGCGTCCATGGGAGCACGACGGGCGTGCAACGCCGAACCAGCTGGGGTCAGCGACGCGGTGGCGGTGCGGCCTTCCCACCGCACCGAGGGATGCAGTGACGAGGCCTGCTGCTCGTTCCCCGCCGGGCCAGTGGCGGCAGGCGATAGAGAATGAGGGGGACACCCGCCTATGGGAGCCGTCTTGGCGACGCGGGCAGCAAGGGCAGCCCGATGTTCGGCGCGAGCCCGGCGAGCGTCAGCCATGGGCACGACGGATGATCGAACGCGGAACAGCGGAAGAAAGATTCCGTCACACCCCTACCTAGTGTCGTGGTTCTAAGGCTGACAGTAGAAAGGGGGGTAAGTATGGAGAGGCAAGATCTCAGCTATGGTGAAGGTGTACACATGATTTTTACGAGTTCAGGCCCTTCTCGGTGGAAGTAACAGCCCTACGTCTCGGTGCCCGGAGGCGGTCGACTGGATTATATGTGTGATCTTACAGGGGGTGCGTACCCTTGTGCTAGAGGAGGGGGGTGGCTTATATAGAGTACGCCAGGACCCCCATCACCCTCCATTACAAGGGACTTAATGTACATGAAGTGGGGGCGTTACTGGTAATGCCAGCCTTAAGTGCTGTTAATGACCTTAAAGACTATGGCATGAACGCCTGTCTGTTGTAATGCTGAGTGACTCCTGGTCTTCGGTAGGTCGAGTGTTTCTCTGGATGGTCGAATGACAGTAGGTAGGAGGACTCCCGAGTGACATGATTGTCGAGTGGATTACACTTGACATCTTTGACTGGGGGTCTCTTGCTGCTTCTTGGACTTCTTATCTTCTAGTGTGGTGACCTTGGGTAGGACGTATAGGTCAGGCCTATGACCCTACCCCAGGTCTGTATCCTCATCAGTAGCCCCTGAATGGATTAAGGTTCAAGTGGAAAGTAGGTTGAAGTTCACCTTGTTCTGAGCTTTGCACCTTCGCGAGCGTTTTCTGCAAGATGGAGAACTCACGTTGGTACTTCAGCATTGACTCAGCCGCCTTGATCCATTCAGAGAGTTGTCGACTAGACTTGTGGTATCATGTGCCGAGTGCTGTATTAGAATGCAGGATCTTGGGCGCGATTGACTGTTGTGTATCCCGGATTTTGCGGGATACGAAATTTCGGGGAAGCACGCGGGACGGGGAGCGCCGAAGCAGGCGGAGCGGATAAACAACGATGCCTCGATTTCCGCGCCGCCTTTTTTGCCATGTACGTTGCGCGTGACTGTTGAGGGATTTGACAGGATTTCCTGGTCCCACACGTCAGTCACTCGGAAGCAACCCTTTATAAGGCGACGGGGCCGAGGCGTCTGCACTGTGCACACCCGTTCCTCCTTCTTCTTCCTCCGTTTCTCCATCGCGCCTAGCACTTCTGCTCTCGACGCTGCCGCTCCGCCGCCATGGTGAAGGACAAGACGGCGGCGCTCGAGCGCGCAAAGAAGGCGACGGGGGCGGCGAAGGGCAAAAAGCAGAACCGCGGGTCGTCATCGCGCGCGGAGCTGCCACCGGCTGGATCCAGGGCGATTGGATCCGATCTTTGATTCGGCAGGAAGATCTGGACGAGCTGGCGGAGTCCGGCCTGATCTCCAAGGGAGCGGCAAGGTTGCCGCAGGGGGAGATGGAGCCTCAGCCTCGACCGGGTGAGTGTGTACTGCTCGCCACCCACGTCGACCAGGGTTTTTCGCTTCCTCCACACCCCTTCTTCCGGGGATTCTTGAATTTCTTCGGTGCTCAACTCCACCATTTTTCTCCCAACACCATCACGTATCTGGCCGCATTCGTGTTGATGTGTGAAAACTTCTTGGGGTGTTGACCGCACTGGGATCTTTTCAAACATATCTTCACCATCCGCTCCCAGTCAGTCAAAAAAGCAAAGTCGAGTGACTCAAAGACCCATGTCATCCAGATGTGTGGGGGTTTAGGTATCCAGAAAAGGCATAGGAGTTCTTTCCCTGCTATGAATCTCCCTGAATCGGTTAGAGGCTGGCAGTCGACCTGGTTCTACTGCCAGGACGCCGCGGCTCCAGGTCAGTCGACCGGCCTCCCCCACTTCACATTCGACCGTGTTCAGACTCCTTCTCCACACAAAGTGACCACTGCTGAGAACGTGGAGACGAAGATGTTGGTGGAGAAAGTGGTCCAACTTATCAACGAGGGTGTCACCGGCTGGACCTGCTGGAAGTGTTCCTCAGTCGACGCATCCAGCCTCTCCAGGCTCGTGATCATCCTATGTGGTTGTACTCCAGACCTGAAGACACCGCTCGGGTCCACCAAGAGGAAGTGTCGTCCGAGACCGTGGCCATGTGGTTCAAGAGTACCACAGGCAATCAGGACAATCCCGGAGGATCCAGGCGAGACATCCCTTTAACAGATGACAATCCACCCGACAAGGTATGCCCTTTTATTCTGACCGCCTGGCGTATATGTTCCGACTGTACTTGATGTCGACTGACTTTCACTTGACTTTTTGTCTTGTAGGTTTTTACCGAGATGTATTCGATGCCCAACGTCGAACAAGCACTGGAGTAGGGCCAGAAGGGAGAGGCCAGCGCAGAAGAGAGTGGAGACTGGGAGTCTTCGGATGAAGAGGAGGAGGAGGAGAGAAAGGAGTCGGAGGATAAGGAAGAAGTCGACTCGCCGCCGCGTTCCAAGCGCCGACCCAAGCAGCAACACGACCCGGCGGGCGGGCGCAGGAAGAACGTGGCTCCGAGTACCCACGCTCAGAAGCGCACTCGGACGTCAACTCCGGAGCCGATGGAGAAGATCGCCAAGCAGCCCAAGGTTGCTCCTCCCAAGACTCGGAAGACTTTGCCGCGGATCAAGATGGAAGTCCCAATGGCTTCGGGGTGAGTATCACACTTGTGTTTATACAGACCGACTGAAATTTCTATTTTGACCAATTGGATTATGCATCTTTCTAGTCCCACCTCTGCTACTACTGACATGGATATTGATAAGGCACCAGGAGATGAGGAGGCCACCTCTCGGGCTGGTAAGTCCGTTCGACCAAATTTCATTTAGTCGAGTGGGTAGTCAATCAGCTGAATATTTGATATTTCTCCCTTTCTGTAGCTCCGCAAGAAATCGTTGTGCTCCTTGATGATGAAGAAGAAGAAGCGCCTCTACAGGAGAGGTGGAAGAAGAGTGGAAGCTCAAGCAGGCGGAGGCTTGAAATTCAAGTCCCTCAGTCGACGCCGGCGCTTGAGGCGGTGGTCAAACGTTCCGGAGGGCCGGTTCGGACCAACGTCACATTCGCCAGCCCGCTGACGAGTGATCGTCCGTCGGGATCGACTGGACAGACTCCTACCGCTCCGGTGCAACTCCACGCGTTCGACCCGGTAACTGCTTCGACTGTCTTGGAGCAATCACTCTTTGCCGCGTATCAGACCCCAGACGACTCGCCGAGCACCGCTAGGGAAGCTCTTCGTCAGGTGAACCTTGTCATGGAGCAGGTGAAGGTGATGCATGAAGCTAGTCAGGTTGCTTACAACGCCAGCACTGCCCTTCAGACCAATGTTCAGGTCAGCAAAACTCCGACTGAACTTCTTAGTGTTGTTTTATATCCGATCACCCACTGAGGTGTTCCTTTGTTTAGAAATATTCCACTCCGCTCGACTCGAGCTGTGTCTCAGTAAACTATTCAAAGCAGTGGGGGCACGCCGAGTGCACCCACTGGGTGTAGTCCCCGAGACCACGGTCGACTGCTGGCAGTCGACTGAGGTCTTAGGATGTATTGTCTTTTTTTGAACTCATGCTGGGCAGACCCTGTTGAGTATTGATTTGAACCTGTGGGGGAACGCTAAGTGCATCCACTGGGTGTAGTCCCCGAGACTACTGTTGAATATTTGATTCGGCAGTAGTCTTAGAGTAACTTTTCCCTGTCACTATCTCTTATTTCTGTCGACTGACATATCTCTCTTGCTGACTGCAGAGGTCTTGTGATCTTGGAGCTCGACTTTCCGAGTTAAAGAAGAAGCATATTAGTGTTGAACTTGACCTTGAACTCGCAAAGAAGAATCTCAAGACTTCTCAACAAGAGACGGCCATCATGGGAGGTAATCATTCGACTGTCTTGTCTGCTTTGTAGCTCGCACTTCCCACTGCTTTTTCTTCCAGTCTCTTTGAACTGAGCGACTTCACACAAGCAGATGTGCCTAGTGAAAATCGCCAACTTCAGGCTCATCTGAAGAGTGTTGTTTCTTTAGAGAGGATGAAGGAGGCTTTGGAGAAGAAGGACCTGGACCTTGCTGCTGCTCAGAAGGAAGCACGTGAGAAGACGAAGCTTGCAGACCAGAAGCTGGCTTCAGTTGGCAAATTGGATGAGAACGCGAAGTTGAAGACCGCCATCTCGGAAGCTAATCGAGAAGTCGAGCAGCTGAGGAAGGACAAGGAGAACCTGACCACTGAAGCCGGTGGCCTCAGAACCAAGACAGGCAAGCTAGAGTCCTATCTGGAACAACTTGTCGCGAAACTTGTTCTAAAGCTTGAAGGTATGATCATTCTACTGGTTAATTTGTCGTCGACTGAAGTTTGTTGTTATATTGTTGACTCATCGTTTTTCACGATGGGACAAAACTTTGTCAGGACTTTGAAGCTGAAACCGGGTGGGTCGAGACAGGTCTTGACCCCATCAATTGTCCCATGAAAGATGACATTGGGATGAACCTGCTGCGATTGGAGTCACGCTTGGATGGTGCAGTCGCTTATCTGGCTCGACTGAAGGCGGCGATGACCCGAGTGGACGCTGAACTCTGGCCTCGGGCGGAACTTTCTCAAGGCCTCGAGTCGCTGATGACTCGACTTAATCAGATTCCTGGCCGAGTGCAAGAATGGAAGAAGTCCTCTGCTCGCTGTGGTGCTGACATCGCCTTGTCATTGGTTCGAGTGCACTACAAGGAGGCTAAGGAAGACAAGCTGGCTGCCCTCAAGGTAGCGAACACTAAGAAGCACTCGTTCCAGTCCTTCATGGACACCTTCCTCGAGGCAGCCACTCATATTGCCGACAACATCGACCTCGACAGCTTCTGCGATTCGGCCAGTCCTTCTCCCGCCGAGTGACTGAAAAACATTATGCTTCACCTTTATTTGCCTCATAATGCCGAGTGATTTTGTAATAGTTAAAACTCATTCGGGCCTGACGCCCGAGTACTTTAATCTACGGTTAGGAATCTTTGGATTTATCTTCGAATATGTTGCGTTTATCTTTGAGTGAAATTCATTCTTCTCTCGGATTGGTTTATGTTTGCTTGATGCATCTTCTGAAAAAGAATCAGAAGTCGACTAGTTGGACGAACCTTGAGCAGCATTGATCAGCTCATCAGCAAGACACTCAGCAATGGTCTTGACATTCCTGTCAGCTGTCTGCCTTGTCGCCAACCGTTGGATGGGCCTTTGACAGTGCGCATAATCTCGTCCTTCTTCTTGACCGTGCAGCCCCTGGGGGAGGGGTCATGGTCGACCCGCACCATTCGGAGGGGCCGGTCAGCTCGCCAACGAGGCATTCAGCAATGAACTTGATGTTCCTAAAAGTGGCTCGCCTTGGCGACATGATCAATCTCGTCCTTCTTCTTGATGGTGCAACTCTGGAGTGGGGGTCATGGCCGGCCCGCACTTTGCTAAGTCTCCGAGCGAGAAGATCAATTTTCACTCGTTTTTTTTAGAACTTAGGCGAGTACTGGACTGCAGCTAAGCCCCCGAGTGGGAGGGCTGCTCACCACTCGGTGGGATTTTTCAAACTTAGGAGAGTACTGGACTGCAGATAAGCCCCCGAGTGGGAGTATTTCTCACCACCCAGTAGGATTTTTCAAACTTAGGCGAGTACTGGACTGCAGCTAAGCCCCCGAGTTGGAGGATTGCTCACCACTCGGTAGGATTTTTAAAACTTAGGTGAGTACTGTACTGCAGCTAAGCCCCCGAGTGGGATGGTTGCTAACCACTCGGTAGGATTTTTCAAACTTAGGCGAGTACTGGACTGCAGCTAAGCCCCCGAGGGGGAGGATTGCTCACTGCTCGGTAGGATTTTCAAACTTAGGCAAGTACTGGATTGTAGCTAAGCCCTGCAGCGGGAAGATTGCTCCCATAATCTC